>NW_028220474.1:0-16562 GCF_045865225.1 Trachurus japonicus | reverse complement strand
CTCATTGAGTGCCGCGCTCCTTTCCAAAGTTTTAGTCAAGTGTACCGGCAATTTAGACCATTTTTGACTTTTTATTTTAGAGCCATAGTGTATTCTATATTATTGCCACCAACACATACTGTAGCTCAATTGAAAGGTTTAACTTTATGCTTCAAGTGACCACAAACCGTTTGTTTCTACGTGCCTCCGTTCCTGAGAAAAGTCAAGCTAAACATGGCTGGGTTTCACCAAAATCCCTCCTTTTTTTCTAGAAAAGGAGATAGAGCGTCTTTTATGAAAGCTGCGCTGTTTGTGTCTGTCGCTCTTCTGACACTCGCATTTCTGGATCAAAGGGCTCGTATAAGATAAATATACACAACAATTGTTGTTCTATTCACAAAACAACCATCGGGGGCGGGGGGGGGCGCCACTAAACAACAATAACACAGACGCACCGTGCCGTGTCACAGCCTCTCGCCGCGGAACGTGAGGGTCTGTCGGCCACAGCGGCTCGCGAACACCGGTCCCGCCGGTGGTCGCGGTCCGTCTGTGGTACGGGTCGGTGACGGCGGTCTGCTTTGGTCCAGAGACCATCAGATTTTACCGCGGGAGGACTTTGGGGAGGACACGGTGTTGCTCCAGATGAAGACCGGGCGGACTGTGGGCTGAGAGCTTCCTGTTTCTGCTCTGAGCTGCTGGAGCAGCTGGAGCAGGAGCGCAGGTGAGGGCGGAGCAGCAGCGGAGCAGCTGCGCTGCATCTGCATGCAGAACTCCGTTTGCAGAAGCTGAGTTATGATAAAAACTTCCAGATCATGAGCTGTCATGTGACTTTGATCGTCATCTATTTCAGTTCTCCTCGTCGTAGAGTCCCCAAATTTACATATAATGTGTATTAAAGTGTCTATTTTCATAATTTAAAAAAAAAGCAAAAAACGAAAAATTCCGTTTTTGGCACTCAACGCATGGGAACGAAAAACGAGAAATTATGTGGTTGGCACTCAATGAGTTAATATAACGCAGTCCTTTACAGAATGAAATTGATAAGAAAACAAACTCACCTTCACACACATACAGACCCAGAGAATAATAAGTGACCAGCACTGAAGACTGGAAAGCAAAGATATGATGATAGAGCAATAAAGATTAAAAATAAAATGATAAAATAGAGGAGAATAATAAAAAAATAAATAAGCAGAAACCAAACACTTGCAATTCTGGGAAAATAACTGGATCCAGATCTAGATCTGGATGAAGGATCTTGTATTGGTTCTGGTTTTGGTAAGACTAGATCAAACAAGAATTTATCCTGATGATGATTAAGAGTTGAGGGAAAAAATCAGTAAAGCATATCATGATATCATGATATTTTATGTCACAATATTTTATTGGTACAGAGATGCCAAGTATCAATCTATCATAATAGGAATTTAATTTTTAGTACTAGAATACTAGAGTACTTTACACAACTGTCAGTCGTATATTTGACAGTCACATTATGCAAAAATAAAAGTTGGGCCTTTCAGGATACAGTTAGCCAATAATATCATATCATGCTGACATTAAACCCTGGGGCTTCTGGGGATTCCCACCTCTGGTGCTGACCTCTTATCTGTCTCTTAGGTTTGGCTCTAGATCGATACACACACTTCACCTCGCCCATCCGTCGCTACGCCGATGTGGTGGTCCACCGCCTCCTCACTGCAGCCATTGCCATGGAGATGGAGGCAGCCACTGGTAAAGCAGTAGCTGCTAACAAAGAGCTGGAGGAAATGGCCCAGCACATCAACAGCAGGAACAGGGTCAGTGTCGCTCTGTGGCTCTGTGGTGTCGTTATTCACGTCTTCTCTGTGAAATTACCTGTGACCTCTGTGTGACCCCCGCAGGCGGCCAAGCGAGCACAGAAGTTGTCCACAGAGCTGTTTCAGTGTCTCTACTTCAAGGAGAGAGACCCACAGACGGACCAGCGCTGTGTGGCCGATGCCATCATCTACGCCATCCGAGATGACGGCGTGTTGGCGTTTGTCCCAGAGTAAGAAACTGAATAACTAGATACAATATTCTTTATTTTCCTCCTCATCAAAACCTATGTACAGACCAAAAAAATTTAATTTCTTTTCTACATTCCTGTAGAAAAGGTACATTTTTTAGGAACTAGCCGTCAATTAAGCTATAGTATATGCAGTTGTGCGTGTGGCAGCAGGATTGTGTGTGTGGTGTGTGTGTGTGGGACTGAATCAGAATAAACCACAGTGTGTATTTATGGTGATGATGAAGCATAAGCACGTTACCCAGTGTAACCAAACACTTGGTAACTCACCGATGTGTTTAAAGGGATAGTTCACCCTAGAATGATATTTCGCTCATTATCTACTCACCCTCATGTTGACTAAGGGCTGGAAGAAGTTTCAGATTCCTCCGTCCCTTCTCTGAGTTACAGGGGGTCTCGGCATAGCAGTGCATGTCCATATAACGGTTGCAAAGGGACACCGGAGCTCTTCGTAAAAAAACACACACAAAAAAAACATCCAAATACCTCCATGATGCTCGTATGTAATGTCCGTCTTGTGCTGAAGCCCCAAATTGCGTAATTGTCCCGAAAAAAATTAAATAAGTCTATATTTTAAGCTTGTTTGTAGCGGAAGCTTCTCAAAGCTCCTCTTCCTGGTCCGTCCAAATCTCGCGTGATTTGCGCCGGCGTCAGCATGCGTCAGTGCGGTTACTGCGAATCACGCGAGATTTGGACGAGGAGCTTTGAGAAGCTTCCGCTACAAACAAGCTTAAAATATAGACTTATTTAATTTTTTTCGGGACAATTACGCAATTTGGGGCTTCAGCACAAGACGGACATTACATACGAGCATCATGGAGGTATTTGGATGTTTTTTTGTGTGTGTTTTTTTACGAAGAGCTCCGGTGTCCCTTTGCAACCGTTATATGGACATGCACTGCTATGCCGAGACCCCCTGTAACTCAGAGAAGCCACGGAGGAATCTGAAACTTCTTCCAGCCCTTAGTCAACATGAGGGTGAGTAGATAATGAGCGAAATATCATTCTAGGGTGAACTATCCCTTTAAATGAACAGAGGAATCAGAGTCACTTAAGGCTTTGGTAGACCCTTGTTAGTAGGAGACCTTCAGTGAAAATGTAACATTTTACCCAGAAGCTCTGATTTGCTGCTCTCACCCATTAGATGTTTGTTTTAGTTGCATTTTTCTCACTTTGCATTTCCATCTCCATCACAGTTCAGGGCTCCAGACTAACTTTTTTATGCTAGGAGCACAGTAACCCCTAACTTAAAATTTTAGGAGCGTAAGCAGAAGATTTAGGGGTGCACACCGTAAATTGACTTTCACATTTCTCACATTATTCACCTTGTCATTCATGATCTTCACACACACTGGCCTGACACCTGTAATGACAGATTCCAGATTCTTTGGGTTGGCCCTTCCACGTTTCACCACTGTAATAAGAAAAATAGCAAATTTACTGGTTACGCAAGTAGATGAAAAATGTACTCGCACCGTCTCAAATTTTAGGGGCAAAATGCCCCCCATTTAAGGGCAGCCTGGAGCCCTGCAGTTTAGAGTAAAACAGAAGTGAATGGTCTGTGAATATAGCCGTTTTTTCTCCTCTCATAAAACCATTCTAATTAAAGGCAAGGCCAGACTCACATCAGGTCCAACAGGATCCAGGCTGTGATGCTGACAGTTAGGCCCACTTAAAGTTTGGGTCAGTGGTAAAAGGACGGCAGTAATATAGACTTTTTCTAGTCTCAATGACCACTTGAGGTGCTTTACACTACTACCGGTACTCACATTCAACCATTCTCACACACATTCATTTCACTCGGTGCAGTTGTAGGTTGTGTCCTGCTCTTACAGTCTGCCCCTCAGTTTGAACCCCTCTGTTCCCTGTTACGTGATGTGACAGGTGCTACAACATAGTTATGATAAAATAACAAAATAATTACAACAGTAAAACTGTGTATAATTTATTTTTTTCTTTATTTTTTTTTGCAACTTTTGCATGTTTCCATTATTAGTTTCAAATTGCATAGAAGGCGAGTTAATGGTATGGAAGCCAATAGCAGCAAATACTTTCATACATTTTATTTCCTTTGTTATAGATAGATAACAGGATAATTCTCTGGTGTCTCGTTAACAACATAATTGACCAGCTTTAAGGCCCTGGCATCACCATGGTTACTGGATTATGACATACTGCCACCTACTGCGTGACAAAAATCTCGGGCACATCTCTAATTAATAATGTCGTTTTATGGTGGAAAACTGAGACAATAAAATGTATGAACATGTGGCCACGCCACACAGGCCTTCTGTATAATGGAAACATGCCTTATTTTTCAGTTCATACTGTATTACAGTATGTATCTGTTTTATACTCATTTATATTGAATTACGCTATAAAACAGCACACATGTGTAACTTTGATCATTAGGAAATATGTCATCTTTAAAGCCGTCTTGACCTCTGAACTCAGCTCCACTTGTGCTGATAATGTAAATTCAAAATGATGTTAACACAAATGCAGGTTTGAAGCATCCTGACGACACCTGTCCTCTCTCCTCAGGTACGGGGTGAAGGCGCCTGTGTACCTGAAGAACAGGGAGGGTCAGGTGCTTGCTGCTGTGCAGGACGGAAGCTGCGAGTGGCAGAGTGGCTCGGTGCGGCGCCACGCCGACCGCATCACCACCTCCTCCGGCTGCGGCACCACCACCTTCAGACTGTTTGACCACATCACTGTGAGTCACAGTACGGATCATTACTTAGTCACAGATCTGTCTGTTTACCGTTGACTGATGGTGAAGCTGTGTCTTTGTCCTCTGATTTTATGATTTATGAGATAAAGTTTATGCTCACTTTTGTTTATTATATTGCTGTCTTTTAATATAATTTATTGACACATTTTTTTATAATTATCGTTTATTTCATGTAATTATTTATTATTGAATTATGTTATTATTAAGCTTTTTATTTATTTACCTATTTGGTAACACTTTACTTGACGTCTATCTCTATAACGCATTATAACCATACTTGGCAGTTATAGCACTGTATAACTATAGTTATAAACACTCATAAATTATCACAATGCTTTATAACAATAAGCATTACACACTATAAAGCATTTTATCATGACTTATAAGGTCAGGTATTATAATAGTTTACAATTGTTAGTAACTCACTGACACTCACTCACTCACTCACTGAATATGTTATAATAGAGAGCCTAAGCGGAAGCAGGAAGTAACGGCGCCATGGGACCTCAACTCTGAAAAACTCGCCATTCAAATGAATGAGACTGAAAGTTTTATTTCTTGATCCGATTGAATTGCGCCATGAGAAAAAAATATGTCCTCTACCTGTTTAAAACATCACGTTTCATCCCGAGAAATCAGCCGTTTATCATAAAACGGCAACAGAAGAATGTATTTTGTGTAAAGACCGCTCTACGGACTACAGATCTGTGTCCCACAAAAAATACGTCACCAACTGACACGGGAAAGGGCGGCATTTGGTGTGTGACGTCACCTACGCGACTTGTAGTCTTTCTGCTTACAGATTCTTCTGAATTTGATTTTACAATAGTTTTACAACAAACGGCTGATTTCTCGGGATGAAACGTGATGTTTTAAACAGGTAGAGGACATATTTTTTTCTCATGGCACAATTCAAACGGATCACGAAATAAAATTTTCAGTCCGGCAGGCGAGTTTTTCAGAGTTGAGGTCCCATGGTGACCGTTACTTCCTGCTTCCGCTTAGGCTCTCTATTGGCTTATAAATGTGTATAACTATCATTATAAACACTCATTAATTATCATAAGGCTTTATAACAATAAGCACAAGACATCATAGAGCATTTTATAATGGGTTATAAGGTCTTAGTATTATAATAGAGTTATAATGCTCTATGATGTGTTATGCTTATTGTTATAAAGTCTTATGTGATTTATGAGTGTTTATAATGATAGTTATACACGTTTATAAGCCAATTATAATACATTATAACTATATTTATAATGCATTATAAATGTGGGCATTGTCAGCCAGTTACTAACAATTATAACGTATTATAATACCTGACCTTATAAGTAAAGATAAAATGCTTTATAGTGTGTTATGATTATTGTTATAAAGCATTATGATCATTTATGAGTGTTCATAACTATATTATCATGTTATACAGCGCTATAACTGCATTATAACTCATTATAAGTATGGTTATAATGCGTTATAGAGATAGGCGTCAAGTAAAGTGTTACCTATTTATTTATTTATTATTAATAACTTATTTTACCATTTGAGCTATTCACTTGTTATTGCTGTTGTTGTGTATTAGTCCGTAAAACTGATATGGGAATTTTCCCATATTATTAAAGTTTAATCGATGGATTAATTGATCAGGGTCCAGTGTGAAGAGGCTGGTGCTCACATCTACTTCCTCTTCCCTCTGCAGGTCCGTGTCTCCGTCCAGTCCTTCAACTGCCACGCAGACCGCTTGAACCTGGACATGGTCAACAACAGGCCGTACCACAGCGCCGAGCCACAGAAGCCGCCGTCCCAGGGCCGCTGCCAGCTGGTGCAGGAGGTGGTGCGTCAGGCCGAGGAGGCGCAGGAGAAGGCGGCGCGGCGACCCAAACTCTCCAAAGAGGAGAGAGAGTTCAGCCAGAGCAAGACTCCAAATCTGTACTCACTGCTGGAGCAGGTCAGAGAGGAGGCTCTGATGGACCTGAACATGATTCCTCAGGTCTGTGCCTCGACGGCCTAGATCAGCTGCTGACGGGTTTCTGAACATCATGGACGCCACAGAAGAAACCTTTTTTTAATGGAGATTTGTAGTTATTTATTATCTGATCACTTTCTATCCATAAAAAAGATGGAAACCAGAGACGTTGGTTATAATGAATAGACATGAATTGTAGTGGAAGTTAAAGTAACTATTCAATAGTTTGTGTTATGAGGAGTTGATGATGATGGGACATTAAACTGATTTCAGCACTGTTTAATAAAGCTGGTGACATTTGAGGAGTCTGACAAAGCCACAGAATGAGGAACTGATTTGTGTCATGACTGATGCTGGAGGTCTGAGGTTGAAAGCAGCTTCGATTTCAGGGTTAAAACATCAATAACATGAACAAAGAAAAAGCTTCATTTATTGTTTGCTTTATTACTGAGTCATGTGTCAGTCTCAGGCCTGGATTGCACAATTTAATTAAAAAGATCATAAAAACCTCTCAAAAAAGTTCTGTTTCACTAAAGCCTTCAACTCAAGTTTAAACTGTGATGTCTGGTCAACTCTATACCTCCATGCGAGCAGATTTTTAAGATGAAGCGACCAGGATACAGTTCCTCAAAAATAACTCAGACTCAACCCACTGTGTCTTATGATATGGATGAATTTTTGACTAGACACCAGTTCACAGAGGAAACCATCAAACATGGCAGTGACAGACACAGCTGTACACTGATAATCCAACATCACCACCACTGTTTAAATTATGTTTTTCTTCTTCTACTGTAATTAGCTGGCAGCAATATGAGGTTTTGTTTCAGAAAAACTGCCATAAACAGTTAGTTAGTGTCGCCTCCACTGTTCATTTTGAATTGTTGAATTTTGAAAATGGAGTTTGTCTTAATTTTAACCCTGGTTTTACTCAACTCTGATTAGAGCTGATTAGAAACTAAATTAAAGCTTGTTGGTGCAAAGCCAGGCTCAGTGTAGTGGTCTGTGGTCGGCATACAGTGTGTCTGTGGGTGATTCCAGACAGACACGGTTGGTGCTCTCTGGTGAACCAGCCCGCATTCACACCAGTTTTAAGTGTGACCAAAGTGGGAGTATGTTACTCTGTATTACTCAATTTCTTTAGCTTTTTTGCTGTCTCACAAATCCTTCTTCAGTTTTTTTAAGTTTATTAATTATTTTGTCTGGCATTGGAGTGAACCCAGCCCCAGCCATCTCTTCCCAGAGTTCAAAGATATTAATTACTTTACATCATTAAGCCCTAAAGGGAAATTCATACAATTTGTTCTGCTTTCTTGGGAAATTTGTAGATTCCCAAATCTCCACCAAACATTTAGTTCCTTCAGTAGACCATTGCAGATTATTTTCTCCAGGTTGTCAGTCGCTGCCTTCTCCTCCTCCTTCCTGCCTGTCTTCACAGCCTGATGATGTCACCATTCGCAGGGATGATGTCACCATTCGCAGGGAAGAACCAACTAATTTTTGGTTCTCTTGGAAACCAACTTTTCAGGTTTGAACCTGTTATTTTTTTGGGCTGAACGCACCGGTCAGTTCAAAATTGGGTTCGGGAACCGGCATGGAGCCCCGCCGGTGTGAAACCCCTCTGTGTGAAAACAGTGAGGAGACATTAAGACCCCGAGGTAATTTGAAAACATTTATTTGCATTACAGATAACTGGTGATTCATCAGTGATAAAACCACACTGCTGCAGAGTCCAAAAGTCCAAAACGAAGACAGTTTTAACATGTTACTCCACAGAGTTTTCTTTCAGCACGTTATCAAATGAACTCTAGAAATCACAAACTTTAACGATGCGAAACCTGGAAACATCAATTGATGACTTCTAATCAATAATATGAATGAACTGTTACTAGTTCCAATCTGTGACTTTTCTCTGTTTTAGAAACTGAAAATCTTTGGGTGTGGACTTGTGGAGCTTGGTTATAAAATGATTGCAACATTTTAGGAAAACGTGAAGGTTTTTTTTTTTTTTACAGTTTCCAATGTGTTTAGAAAAAAATAGTTGATGAAATAAAATAATCAATCAGTGTGCAGACTTATCTATAATTTCACAAGCTGATTTCAACACCTTACACAGGTTATGTGGAATCAATGTGTTATAGATTTCAGTTCAAACACTGAACTGGTGTGAACAACAAAGCAGCAGATGTGAAAATGGGATGTTTACATGTGAACAGTTCTCAAAGATGAAGCTCAATGACACGGCTTCATCCCCACAGGTGACACTCCTGACCAACCGAGTGTGTGCTGCACCTGTGCACTATTCTCCATCCTCACACCCATCACTGGCTTGGTGCGTGGGTTCAGTCTGTGTCTCCTGCTCAGGCTGACTGGACTCAGCTGGAGGTTCAGGGTCTTTGTTTGGAGGCTGCTCTGCTCCTTCAGTTCTGCTGCTGCTGCTGTCGACCGGCTCCAGGTCCAAACCCTTCGCCTCCTCCGCCTCCACGCTCTGATGGTCGGAGCCACTCAGGACGGAGGTGGGTTCTTCTCCTGCTGTGGGTGCGTCAACAGTCTGAGAGTCTGGGAGATCTAGACAGGAGGACAAAATTCGTAAAATTAGAGCTGCAAGATATGTATTAGGAAAATGATTATGCAATTATGGGGGCACATAGTCTGATAGTATTTCATATGCAATATCAAGAAAATAATCAGACTTTTAATTGACCATAATTACCAGTAATGATTTTTTTTTTTGAGTTTATTTCGATCAGCAAAAAAATTATAAAAAAACAGTTACACATCCCTCTAAAAGCAGGGCTGCATGGCTGATGGAAAGGGTCAGGGCTGAAGCTACAAGCTTATAGATGTTTAACATTTGTCAAATCATTCCTACCTACATTTAAATCATTCCCCACCTTCAAGACTGTATCTTTCCAAAATGAACATTTTTAACTTATTTTTAAATTGCACCAGATTTTTACTTTTTTTGATCTCATCAGTTAACTTGTTCCACAGCTTCACCCCACAGACAGATACACACATGCTTTTCAGAGTAGTGTGAACAATTGGTTGTTTTTAGAATTCCATCTCCCTCTTAGATCGTATCCCCCTTCTCTATCACTACAGAATTTGTGCGGTTCTGAATTCTACTAGATCCCAAAATTTCAGTGTCTGAGATTTTATGAACATTGCATTGGTGTGATCATAATGAGGATATGATGATTACAGGCTACAGATAGGTGTCTCTCACCTGTGGTCTGCTGCTGCTGCTGCTGGCGGGCGAGCCTCCTCTCCATGGCTCTCTGTCTGTTCATCTCCATGCGTCTACGCTGCTCCTCTGTCAGGGAGGGAGGAGCTGGGGAGGGGGGAGGTGGGGCAGCCGGAGCAGGGGTGGAGTGGATCGGCCCCTCTAGGTCATCAGGGAAGATGCTTCTACCGAACGGAACAGGATCAGGTTCTCTGAATACCGGCGACCCGGGCTCTGCTTCTGCTGCTGCTGCTGCTGCTGCTGCATCATCACCTGCCGAGCAAAGATTTACACAGAGACTGTGGATATACAGTGTCCATCTGAGCCAGGTTCACGTTCATAGAAGTACTATTCTTGTGTGATGGCAAAACAAATGACATCTGGACAAGGTCTCATCACTCTGACAAATGTTGATCACTCTCTCCCAGGACATTTTCAATGAGGGTATAAATGTCGCTAAGTAACGTCACACACTAAGCATATTAGTAATGTTGTTGTCGTATTCACACTCACTGAACCTGTTCTCATTCACAAATTTTCAGGTGACATACATTTTACCAGCAGTTTGAAAGCTGTTCATTTCAACCCCTGACTGCACAGCGTCTACATGTCATGTTTAAATCACTTACGCACACAAAACATACGCCTGTAGTGTTTTTAATCTTTTACCAGCTTTACCTATGAAGTCCTCGTCTGTCAGTGGCATGTCCAGTCGTATCCGTTTGAGACAAGTCTGCACACACACAAACAAATAAAAAAATTAATACTTGTGCTCTCTGTGCAGAAATTGTGTACATATTGTGCCACTGTATGCATCTTCATCCCACCTGCACTTCCTTCTTGTTGCCAAGTTTCTCCACTTTGTCAACGAAGTCCTCAAACTGCAGTTTGGGATACAACCTGTGGGCCCAGTTCTCCATCTTGTGCATGAGCAGCCGCAGGTCTGAAGCCTGATGGGACAAACACACACACATCATTAGCAGCCTGTACTAGGAAGCAGGATTTGTGACTTCCGTTACAACTTTGGGGTTTTGGTCGTATTATATAGTGGTTCAAACTGACTCATTATTGCTACAGGATCTTGACTGATGATCCACAAACTGATCAATATTTATCATCATTATAAATCAGATTTAAAAGTGTTACACATTCCAAACATTAACTGGCTTTACTTCTCAAGTTAACTTAAGCTTTTATCTTCCGAAACACAGTTGGTCATCATCAGATACAAGAGCCAAATATTCGGAAACACACTGATAATGTATTACCTGTCTGACTCCATATATCAAAGAATGCATTATTTTCTTTATCTGAGATCATAATGTTTACATTTCACCTTGTTGATAGACTGAAATCATACCCAGGATTACTGGCAGGTTAAACTTGCTACATATCACAGGCCTCTGGGTGCACTGCCTTTAGCTTTGCTCACAGTTCTGACCTCATGTCCTTTGCCCTTAAAATGGACGTCGTCAAACAAAGTTCGCAGAGCTGGTAGTCCTCTGTCCGAGATGAGCCTGAAAAAAATTTAACAAAAGTTGGCAAACAGTTTCCTCATTACACATCAACCAGACCAAGAACAACATTAGCATTCATTCAGTGCTATGTTTCTGATTAATGTTATTGATTCTCACTTGTTTTAACTCCGGGGGGAAATATCTGGCTCTCAAGCTGTTTAATGCTTCACTATGTTTACCAGCTGGCTGCTGACATTGTCTGACCAATCCAATCAATCAATCAGTATATATATTCTGCATTTTAAATATATCTAATGTGACAGCACTGATGTGTGAGGCACCTCTGAGAATCCAACTTGGGTTGTGGCCTCCTCACTCCTTTCCTTTTAGCAGCAGGGACCTCAGCTAGCTTGGATACGTCGCCTTCTTCCTCCCCTGCAGCGACAACATGACAACAGAGTCAGAGGTTAACATCACTTTGTTGACAGTTACTCTACAGAAGAGCTTCAGGAAGGCAGATTAGAAACTGGTTTTGCTTAAAGTCATCCATTCGCTCTGTAGATGTTACAGCTGTAGTCTCGTCCCTCCAATAAACGTTCATAAAACTGCCATTCTTTTCAATATTGCACACTAGTTTACAGTGAACTTTGTTAAAATGTTGAATATTTTTTTTTTAAATATATTTTTATTTTATTTTATCCCACAAAAAACACTCATATAACAAACTACAAAAATGGGGGAAATAAAATAGGTTAAACAGCACGCAGACAGACATAATAGACATAAAAATACAAAAAAAACAAAAACAAAAACAAAAACAAACAAACAAAAAAAAAAAACAACAGACAAAAAAAAGCCAAACATCAAAAAAAACATTAAAAATTATAAAAAAAAAACAATTTATAAGGTTACCACAGATTACCTATACATCTTTCAGTTACTAAGAGTCATTCAATCATTTGTGAAAAAAGATAAATAGAAAACTACTACAGCCGTACAGTTTACATGATAGAAAATAGTTGAGAAAAAAAAAAAAAAAAGAATAAGAGGAGGGGAGTGTAGCCTACCCAGCCACCACCTCTATGAAGGATCGCCAAGTCCTGTGGAAGCTCTCTTCAGAGCCCCGCAGAGTAAATCTCAGTTTTTCCAACGCTAGGTGTTGCATGGCGTCTCTCCTCCACATTATGTGAGATGGTGGGTTTGCCTGTTTCCAGTTGAGCAGAATGAGTCTGCGGGCCAATAGTGTTGTGAACCTAGCCACAACTTTATTAGACCCCCTCAGGGGGCTGTTCTCCCCTGCAACCCCAAAAATGGCCAATACCGGGTCAGGATCAAGTACATGCCCAAAGCAGTCTGATAGAGTCTTGAATATAGAAGTCCAATACTGTGACAGCTTTGGGCACGACCAAAACATATGTGCCAGTGTGGCTGGGTGGATCTTGCATCGGTCACAAAGTGGATCTGAATCTGGGTACATTTTACAAATTTTAACTTTAGAGAGATGAGCTCTATGCAAAACCTTTAACTGTATAAGGCCATGTCTAGCACATATGGAGGAGGTGTGGACATTACTCTGTGCATTCTTCCATTGGTCTTTTGACAGTTCTAAACCCAAGTCTTTCTCCCAAGCATTTTTTATATGGTCTAGGGTGATCTCTGCATATGCAGCTAATTGGTTGTAAATAAGGGATATCACTCCTCTCGTCGTGGGATCAACAGAAAAAAAGTACATTCAATTGCATAGGTTTGGGAATATTTGGGAATGTAACTGTATTGGACTGGATGTAACTCCGGATCTGAAGATAAGCAAAAAAGTGAGACGGTGGTAGGTTAAATTTTTTACATAACTGATCAAATGTAGGAAATAAACCATCTATGTACAAATCCTTCATTCTACTGATCCCATTACCAGACCATCGCTGGAAGGTGTTACTTTCCAACGATGGGACAAAGTGTTGGTTTGGGGACAAGGGAGCCAAGAGGGAACCCCTCAGCCAACCAAGACTGTGTCTTATCTTGGCCCAGATTCGCAGCGAGTGGTCCACCACCGGGTTGTGATGGGTGTATTCGTGAGATATAGGGAGAGGGGAAAACAACAGGGCACCCAATGATGTGGGTCGACATGAGTCTTCCTCGATGTGAAGCCAAGCAGGCCGGTCATCAGACACTTTGTACCTGTTCCAGAATGAGAGGTTTCTTATGTTGCAAGCCCAGTAATAGTTCTGAAAGTTCGGGAGGCCCAGCCCACCAACACATTTTGGGCGCTGCAGGAAAGCCCTCCTAATCCTTGGCTTTCTTTTGTTCCACACAAACTTAGAGATTTCACTGTCCAATTGTCCAAAGAAAGATTTGTTTAGCACAATAGGGATACATTGAAACAAAAACATAAACCTTGGGAGAACATTCATTTTTACGATATTCACTTTTCCTGCCAGGGTCAATGGGAGGTGGGACCATCTCCCCAGGTCTCTGACGGTGCGCTCCAAGAGTGTCTTAAAGTTCAGTTTGTACAGATCTGAGTATGTTCTATTGACCATCACCCCCAGGTGTTTAAATGAGCCCTGTACCACCTTGAACGGAAATTGGGAGTAGGATATACTCTGAGCCGCCGAGTTTATTGGAAATAATTCACTCTTAGAGAAATAGAGCTTATATCCAGAAACTTTACCAAATTCCTTCAACAGAGATAAAATGTGTGGGATTGATTCAGCCGGACTCTGAGCATATAAGAGCAGGTCATCTGCGTATAAGGAGACCCTATGTTCTCTACTTCCCTATGTACACCCTGAAATTGACCCGAAGATCGTAATGCAATAGCTAAAGGTTCAATGACCAGGGCGAACAATAGGGGAGAG
Source organism: Trachurus japonicus (assembly GCF_045865225.1). NCBI lineage: Eukaryota > Metazoa > Chordata > Actinopteri > Carangiformes > Carangidae > Trachurus > Trachurus japonicus. Next base: position 2,298 of record NW_028220474.1, on the reverse strand, counting down.
AGCGGGCAGCCCTGCCTCGTCCCTCTGTGGAGAGGAAAGGGGTCTGAGCGGAGATTATTAGTCAGGATATATGCTGGGGAGCCTTATACAGGAGTTTCACCCAGAATATGAATCGTTCGCCAAAACCAAACTTTCTCATTGCAGTAAACAAAAAAACCCACTCGACCCTATCAAAAGCCTTCTCGGCGTCCATTGAAATCAATATCTCTGGGATTGTTGGATCTGGGCTAGGGGAGTAAATTATATTAAAAAGTCTTCGAATATTTGAGAATAAAAATCTGTTTTTAATAAATCCGGTTTGGTCTTCTGAGATCACTGACGGGAGAACTCTCTCGAGCCTAGAGGCCAGTGTCCTTTGCCAATAGCTTGGTGTCAACATTAAGGAGGCTGATGGGTCTATATGAACCTGGTTCGAGTGGGTCTTTGTCCTGCTTAAGTATCAAAGAAATGGAGGCCATATAAAAAGTGGGGGGGAGTGACTTATCGGCCCTGAGAATGATTCGTTGAAAACGTCCAGCAAAAGGGCAGAGATCTGACCAGAGAAGGCTCTGTAGAATTCCAGGGTAAACCCATCTGGGCCTGGAGCCTTGGAGCTCTGCATGCATGTAAATGAATTATTTAATTCCTCAATGCTAAAGGGTTCTTCCAGCATAGCCTTATTCTCATTAGAGACTTGTGGAATAGGAAATTTACTAAGAAAGGATTCCACCTGAGTCGTGTCCACCATGGATTCTGATACATATAATTGAGAGTAATATTGTTTAAACGCTGTGTTTATTTCCCTGGGATCTAAGGAAGTTTTTCCATTACTGGTATTAATTTCAGTTATCATCTTAGAAGCAGCCGATTGTCGTATCTGCCAAGCCAGGAGTTTCCCTGGTTTCTCACCATATTCATATGATCTATGACGGGAGCGTAACAGCTGCTGGGCAGTATCTCTTGTGGAGAGAAGGTCGAACTCAGTTTGGAGTGCGAACCTCTGCTCAGCAAGGTCTGGGCTAGGCATAATTGAGTAGCGGCTATCAAGTTCAATAATTTGGTCTGTTATGTTGGTGATGCGCTCCCGTCTACGTTTGTTTTCAGTAGAAGAATAATAAATGATCTGACCACGTATAAAACATTTTAAGCTTTCCCACAATATACCCCTTGAGATTTCACTCGTGTCGTTTATCAACATGAAATATTCTATTTGTGTCTTAATAAACTCAGAAAATGATTCGTCTGATAACAGAACATTATTAAAGCGCCATGTTCTGGTTCTTATAGGCTTGGTAAACAGCATTTTCATAACGTGGGGAGCATGATCTGAGATGACAATAGCCTCATATTTACATTCTTGAATTAAGGGAAGTAGTTTACAATCAACCAAAAAGTAATCTATACGGCTAAATGACTGGTGAACTGGAGAAAAAAAAGAATAGGTTCGGTCTGAAGGGTTTTTGAATCGCCATGGGTCCATAATTTTGTAAGTGGAAAGGAATGCCTTAATACATTTAGCCGACCTCGTCAGAGGCTGAGAGGAGGTAGCTGATCTATCCAGACTAGGATTCAGAACACAGTTAAAGTCCCCGCCTGCGATGAGGTAGTATTTATTCAAGTCGGGTAGAGACGAAAAAAAAGTGGTAAAAAATTTCTCATCATCAAAGTTAGGAGCATATAAACTTGCCAGAGTCACTGGGACACCAAGCAAATTACCAGTCACCACTACATATCTACCAAAGGGATCTGCGTTAACATATGAAGGGTTAAACTGGATTTTCTTATTAATTAAGATAGCTGCCCCTCGTGATTTCTGTGTAAAGTTTGAGTGGAATATTTGTCCTACCCAGTCTTTCCGAATGACAAGATGGTCTTTATCAGCAAGGTGCGATTCTGAAATAAATGCAATGTCAACCTGTAAATGTTTAAGATGTGATAAAACTCGGGCCCTTTTTTCAGGCTTGTTCAGGCCCTTTACATTCCAAGAGGCATAACATATTGCATTCCCTTCTAAAGAGTTGAGGCTTGTCATGGTACCCTAAAACTTTCAAACAACACCAGTGGAGAATGACCATGAAGTAAAAACAAGATATAAGGCTCAGTGGTAATAAAACAAAAAATATTTACAAAAACACTTAAACATGTACCCCCCCTCCCTCTCCCCACCCCACCCGGGGCAACAAAAAAAACCTGCATGACTCCCAATGCAGGCCTAGGAGCCGTTAATGCTCCTAATTATGGTCTGTGGCAACCAGTAAGCCAGGTCCAATTGCAGAAAGTTAATAAAAGCCCCAATCCCCCACCAAAAAAAAAAAAAAA
>NW_028220473.1:0-159348 GCF_045865225.1 Trachurus japonicus | reverse complement strand
TTAAAGCTCAAAGAAATAAAGAAATGGAGATTTTAAGAAAATGGTTGTTGTTGAACTGCACTGTATCTACAAAACTACAGCAGAACTAGAGAGACAACTTTCAAAATGTACCATGAAGACAGTTTTGCCCTCTCCTGGCCCCCCCTCCACCACCATCATCCCTCCTTTGGTCTGGACCTGCTCCACCATCTCCACGGCTCCAGACAGCAGCTTGGCTCTGCCGAAGAACTGCGTCTGCAGCGCCTCCTGGTGGACCTGCTGCTCGGTCAGGTCTGACGCTGCCTCGGCCTCCTCATCCTCCTGACAGAGGGAGAATATTAATGTTAAAGCAGAAGTAAGCGATCCGGTCGTTTTGGCTAATGCTGTGTCCAGGCAGGCTTTTGAAACCGTAAATTACAGCTTCAAGTCACAAGTCACAACTTACGACTTTGTAGCGTTCCAGGCAACCCACTCGTGTTTTTCCGACCTGTTTTACCTGTGAAAGTCACTAGAACGGCCTACTCGTAACTTCTGACACCGTGAACGTCGTACCAGATCGAACTGGTTTCGGACTTCACAGGTAGGAAAACAATCACGAGTTACGGGTGCCCCGGAACCGCAATTCAATAACCGTCTTGTCAGCAGCCATGGAGTTACGTCACCAAACATTTCTGGCGCATTCCCTTGGCTGCACCACACAGAGGAGGACTGCACCTTTAATTTGCCGTTCTCTCTCCTCATTGGTATAAAAACTCTGTAGGATACAAGGAAAGTTTTTCTCCTGGGCTCAAGGAGCAGGAGCAGTAGAATTGACTGAGTGACTGACAGACCTGTGTTTCAGACCAAACACTCTATGTAAGTGATTGCTGTGGGAAGATAGAACTATTTAAGACTTATATTAACACAAAAATATCGCTTAAAAAGAAAAAGTCACACACACATCCGTGCCAAAAACTTGTCTGACGAAGAGCAGCTGCTCGAAACGTTACATTTTTCCTGATAATAAATGGACTGCATTCTGGAGCCCTGCGGTGTGCGAGCCTTTCTACTTTCTTTTTAAGTCTGTATGTTGATAAATGATTTAAGATGAAATATTAAGATAAAGCTTAAGACAATACTGTGAATTTGCACGTACTACGGTACATGCTTTATTAATGTGCACTGTCCTGACTTCTAAATTAAACAAAATTAATTAAAAATTAATCAGATTTTTGTCATTCCTCTGTTTGTTTGTTTTTAATGACTCACTTCCACAAACTGCTTCTGCAGCGCTGTCCAAAGATCTTCCAGCACAGACTTGCTAAAGTCCTCCAGGTTTTTCAGGTATGGTTTCCCGTCCACGACACCTCCCCACTCACATGGGTAACTAGGACAGAGACATAGTTGTGTATTTTTAATGTCACCACCAGACAAAGTATGTTGCATGTCTTTGGTTTTTAACATGAAGTTTAACTCAAAATAACTGTGAATAACCGTTTTCATTTCCACAGCTTCACTGATATCACGACTGACAGGACTCACTTCTCAGTGACTTTGATTCGACTGTCCCGGATCATTGTTTTTAAAGCCTTCATCTTAGACTCCGCCTCCTTTGATTCTGGCACAAAGTCCGATCTCCAAGCCACCGGGACTGATCTGACAAAGAAACAGAGAGAAACTGAAATAAGCACATTTCAAACAGGCAAACTACCGGACAAAGAGATCGACCTCCTGTGAAGAGTTTTCAGATAAATGAGCAGCAGCAAAGAGTTTTGGTTCAAGACAAATTTAAAAATAAAAGCATACTTGGTGATGTTCGGATCTCTGAAGTAGCAGAACATCCGTTCCTGTGCCGCGTCGGGAAAAAGAGCCTGGAACTGACGGATCTCCATCTCGGTGATGGACAGACCTGCCGGGGCCGTCGCCAGCTGAGCAGAGGAACAACAATGTTTCAAAATCACTCACTTTCACTTTAAATGATAAATGGTGGGTGGATTTCTGGGTTACAGAAGAGGAGATGCATGTGAAAATGTTTGTAAATGACAGTCAGATGTTTTAATAACCGCAATCTAATATCTGTTTTGTGGAAACTTATATCTGTGTTTGTCATGACTAGTAAAGATCCCTGAACGTTCCCTGATTTTGTTTAGTGTAAAGATGAGAAGAATACAAAAAGATAAAAGCCGTTTACAAACAAGAAAACAAAGAAGAATTCAGATTTCTGTTCTCTTGATTCAATATCAATCCTCTCACCAGTAAAGAAGGCCGACATAAATTAATTTCAACAGTAGGGCTGGGACGATATGCTTTTCTCCCGATTAGATTCTTCTACGATTTTTTTGGATGGCGATCCGATTTAAATTGCGATTCTACGATATTGCCGATTCTCTCGATTTTTAGTCTTTAGCATTTTTAACATTTATCCGCACACAAATACTGTAGTGGCCTATAAATTAACATACTCCATTATAAAGTGAACTTCAACCCTTTTCAAAACCTGTACTCTCTGTATGTAAAAAAGGCAAACAAATGCACATTGCACAATATTAAAGGACAACTCCAGGCGAATTCAACTCGGGGGCGTATTTTCATATCATTTTAGGTCTAAAAGAATGAATCTGAAGATTTTCAGGTTAATCGCTCCTGTTTTGCGGTAGTTGCGTCTTTCCCCGCATCGCCACGGCAGCAATGAATGGGAGTGGATGTAAGTTCCGCTGTTTAGGCTGTTTCCAGCCCTCAAAGCTGCAATTTTTTTCCACAGACAGCGTCAGATGGCGACTCAAACATGCACCGAGAAGTTTATTTACTTCAAGCAAGCCGACATGTTTGTAAAAGTCGATCTAATTCAAAGTCTCCCGGAGTCTCGCGCGAGCCCGAAGTTGCAGTGCTGGTGTGTTCAGGCGCAGTCGGAGCTACCGCTTGTGTCATAAACACAGGAATATCAACTCTTTACTTGCTTGAAGTGTACATTTTTTTCCACACACAGCGTCAGGTGGCTACTCAAACATGCGCCGAGAAGTTTTTTTTACTTGAAGCAAGTAAAGAGTTGATATTCCTGTGTTTATGACACAAACGGTAGCTTTTCCCACTGCACCTGAACACACCGCGCACGGCAACTGGGTCTCGCGCGAGACTCTGGGAGACTTTGAATTAGATCTAGTTTTACAAACATGTCGGCTTGCTTGAAGTAAATAAACTTCTCGGTGCATGTTTGAGTCTCCATCTGATGCTGTCTGTGGCTTTGAGGGATGTAAACAGCCTAAACAGCAGAACTTACATCCACTCCCATTCATCGCTGCCGTGGCGATGCGGGGACAGACACAACTACCGCAAAACAGGAGACATTAAACTGAAAATCTTCAGATTCCTTCTTTTAGACCTAAAATGATAGGAACATACACCCCCGAGTTTGATTCGCTTGGAATTGTCCTTTAAAAAAAATTCAAAAATTCAAACCCCCCCCCCCCCCCAAAAAAACAGAAAAAATATTTTATTTAAAAAAAAAAAATCGATTTACAAATCGTCAAAAAAGATATTGCGATATATATGTGAATCGATTTTTTCTCCCACCTCTATTCAACAGCATTTTCATCTGAGGTAAAATGTTTACACATCCTGTCCCTGAGTCGGGTCTTACCCAGCTGTACTGCGGCAGCTCGGGCAGCGCCGGTCTGGGGGGCACCAGGCCGTACCTCTCCCCCAGGATTCCCACCATCATGTGGCTGCGACGCACCTCCGACAGGCACAGCTCGGCGGCTCGACCCGACTCCTCCTCCGTCACGCCCCAGCGCAGCTCCACCTCCTGCAGGTAGAGGCGGTGCGCCGCGGCCCGACGCCGGAGCTCCGGGAAGACGCCGCGCACCAGGACGTCGCGCTCGGCGTGCATGTCTCTGAAGGTGGACGAGATGAAGACGCGCACGCCTCGCCACCTGAGGAGACAGGAAGCAGCCGGTGTTATTAAAGCAGAAGTAAGCGATCCGGTCGTTTTGGCTAATGCTGCGTTCCAGGCAGGCTTTTGAAACCGTAAATTACAACTTCACGTCACGACTTACGACTTTGTAGCGTTCCAGGCAACCCACTCGTGTTTCTCCGACCTGTTTTACCGGTGAAAGTCACTATAACGGCCACTCGTAACTTCTGACCTGTGAAGTCGTACCAGATCGAACTGGTACCACTTCACAGGTCGGAAAAACACGAGTTACGGGCTGCCTTGAACGCACCATAACGTCTTGTCAGCCGATGGAGTTAGCAGCCCCCGCCCTCGTCATGGATCTATTGGTCCTCGTCCCTACGTCACCACATTCAGGCGCATCCCTTGGCTGCACACACAGAGAGGACTGCCCCTTTATGCCGTTCTCTCTCCTCATTGGATAAAACTTGTAGGATACGAGAAAAGTTTTCTCCTCGGCTCAGAGCAGAGCAGAGTGACTGACAGACCCGTGTTTCAGACCAAACACTCTATTTAAGTGATTGCTGTCGGAAGATAAAACTATTTAAGACTTATATTAACACAAACATATCGCTTACTTCTGCTTTAACGCTACGAAGGAAAGTGAAGATTATCTGATTTACATGGGCTATAAATGCACAGTACCTTAACTTGGGGCTCGCTGGTATCGGAACGACACTGTTTGAGGTCTCAGGACCCTTAGCGCCCTCTGGTGGCCGGATGTTGTACAGTTTGTCCAAATGCTCCACGTGCTCCAGCAGCCGGGAGGATCCTCGTTCTGCCACGAACCTGATCACACGGTTAGAAAGAGAAACATCGATTGCAACGTTGGATCAATTTGGCTCCGACTTGTGGTTTTTCAAAAGATCTCAGTTAGTCAAAATGTCTTTTTCCTTTTTTTGGAGGTATACAAAATAAAGAAACACACACACATATGTAACCAACAAATTTAAAATGAAAAAACTGCTTTTGGATAAAAATGACCAACCAGATATTTTACCTCAACATCTGCTCACTGAAGCCATCCAGTGTCACCATGTTCCTGTCTGAGAAATCTTCTGAGGTTCTGTAACCCCTTAACAACACAACAGAGATGCGTTCACGATGAGTTAGAAACACAAACACAAATAATTAGCATAAATTAGCATAATTGCTATGGGCAATATTTCAACAACTGCTTGGCTGATCTGGGCAATATTAGTGTGGTTTTAGGGGTTATTGATGATGCTGAATCCATTTCTGACATTTTCAAAATTCAAAATGGCTGTCTAAACCGGAAGTGACCAGATTTTGAAATCCATCAAAATCGGACCACTGGCGGTTAAAATCTGGTCACTTCCGGTTTAGACAGCCATTTTGAATTTTGAAAATGTCAGAAATGGATTCAGCATCATCAATAACCCCTAAAACCACTCCAATATTGCCCAGATCAGCCAAGTCAATTTTGTTGAAATATTGCCCATATAGGCAATTATGCTAATTTATGCTAATTATGTCAATTATGCTAATTGTCCAATATATATAAGTTAGCATCCAGCAGTTTCTGAATACTGGGGACCCATACTACATATTTCTTACATAAAACTTTGGGGTACTCAACATTTCCGGGTTCACAATGGGGCCCTATGGGCTGGCAAGTAGACTACTATGTTTATTGCTCATTGCTGTATTAAAACCAACGTGTCCCTGCTGGGCAGAATAGCTCATATACTGTATTAAAGGTGTGTTACCTGTCGGCCATGAAGATCTGCACAGAGAGGGCTTTGCTGTTGACTTCCTTCCTGTAGATGTTGATGGTGTACTCTATGTCACTACTGATCCAGCGGTCACCCATACTGATGATGTTGTCAAACTGAAAGAGACAAAAGTATCGCAAATGGTGTCAAAAGGAGCAACAACTGCGACAGAGAGAGGACTGGGAGTGTCTGAGGTTCCTGATGCTCCAGATAGAAAACATAAAACAGATTCAATTATGGTTTAAATTGAAATTCTGTTGCACCACAGAAAGACTAAATTCACACATCTCCTGAATCCCAATTTAGTTTTTACTTTAATCCGAGATCGAATTTAATTCTGTTGCACCAAAACTTTGAACTCCAATTTAAGCTGCAATCTTGAGTTAACCTTTAAACTGCCAGTTGAAGAGCTTTAACTTTTATAAAGGATGCGTTTTTTGAGATGTGTTTGACAATTTTCCTTTTTGGCTGAACTCCACTGCAAATTTTTTTTTTTCGAAGGCCAGTAATATTTTGTTTTAAACCAGTGGTTCTCAACCTTTTTTGAACCAACGCCCCCCTGACCATACCATGATCCTCTGACCGCCCCCCCCCCCCCCAAAAAAAAACAAACAATGTTACAAAATTTCGGTTTAAACTTGTTTTCTACACTTATCTGTTACTTTATTCATATTTCACTGCTTTCGTGAAGCTAAGATTCTGGTAAACATATTTCAAGCACCAAAACAGTTTGTCATTTTCAAAAAGCGGACTTCAAATTTCCAGCATTTGACCTAAATTATTTATTTTTTTACAGGTCTCTAGAACACAAACTGCCCATAATGATGGTAATGATGACGGAGCTGTCCATGGTTACTTAACCAAAAGTCTCTTGACATATCAAACAAAGAAAACTATGGACTATGCAAGTTTTAATGCTCAAAATACAAACAATATCATGACGGGAACCCTATGTTGCGGTTAAAAAAAAAAAAAAAAAGGATTGTTGATTTGGTGCTAGAATGTCCAATTGTGCGTGCAAAATTTTTTTTGAGGATGCCCTCAAATCACCTATTTTGGGCACTAACTGGGGACCAAAAAGTTGGTAAAACTGAATTTCAGAAACATTATCTTGGCTAACAATGTGGAACAATAAGGTGGATGTATTTCAAAAAACTTATTTCACCACTCCATATATTGATTTTTCGTGGCTTCATCGTAAACAAATGCACATGGCCATGTATTGATTTTTCGGCTTCATTGTAAACAAATGCACATGGCCAGGGACTGCTAGCAAAACAGCGGAAAAGCAGCGGACTTGCATAGTTCCACTTTGATTAAACATTTGAAATCCCTAGTTTAATGTTACACTGCTCTCACATTTCCATTGAGGGTGGCTCCCCTCCCCTAGCACAGACTTTTTTTTTTTTTTTTTTTAGCCTACCCCAAGCACGGGCTGATGCAGGCAAGGTGCGCGTGTGTGAGTCAGGGTGGAAGAGACCACATCCATCAGAAAGGAGGGGAGTTGTAATTTTTGGAAAAAGGCAATGATGTATTTTTGAGATGGACTATGACATTATTTGTAATACATTTCACTCAATATGACCACTGATCATAGCTAGATGGTAAAATAATAAGTAAGGTAAAGTAACTTAAAAAAAAAAAAAAAAAAAAAAACATCCCTCAAATCTGAGGGGGCACCTGCCCCCTCGGTTTCTATTGACATTACGCCGCTGGTAATTTACGGGCTTCCCTCTTCAAACGAGGTGTTTGTGCAAGACGCTATAAAGACCCAACATGCACCCTGTAACTATTAAGGTGGCGGCCTAAAATCACCTTAGATCGGCAGGAAAACCCCGTCGGGTAAAGTCGGGCGGACATGTGCGTGTGCTTCACCTGTAAAGACGGCGCCGCTAAAAAAAAAAAAAAAAAAAGACGGCTCGGGTCACCTGCTCCTCGCAGGGACAAGCAGTCATAGGAGCTCTGCTATTCCTCTTTCTTCAGCCTGTAGCCTACACTAATGTTTGGCTGTACTTGGTATAAAAAATCCATCTAACTTCATTCAGTAGCCTATGGTTAAACTATACAAAGACGTGTGTGTCATTTAAGTCAGACCGTCTGACGCAGCGCTCCTGTAGTGCGCACTATGGTTGGTTTGAAACGTATGCGGGAATTTTCCGCATAATGAGTGTTATATTTGCGGGTTAAATCAGTTGAAAAGTAGGTTATTTATGTCGGTTATTTGCACTTAAAAAGTTGGGAAACCATTAAAGTTGAAAAAGTAGAACTCAAATGAACTTTGTAGGAGCCAAGTTGTGGCGCCCCCCATTTTTGCCTGAGCGCCCCCCTCTCAGCCCTCACGCTCCCAGCGCCCCCCATAAAGTTCAGAACGCCCCCCAGGGGGCGGTACCGCCCCCGTTGAGAAACCCTATTTTAAACAAAGCAGCTGTAAACGGTTCACAGCCGCCTGAGTCAGTCTTATATCTACCGTACATATACATCTTATACATATCTTAGATACTCACCAATTCTCCCTAATGCTTAAAATCAGTTTAAAAACTTTAACTTAAATTTACTAAACCAAGTTTAATCTGAAATACTGCAGCAGAGGTTGGTTTAATTTTAAACCTGGATTATTTTCACTCAGTTTTACATAAACCTAAATTAAGTTAAACCCTGTTCATGCAATCCCGTTTTAGTGCTCAGAGGAAGGATCACAGAGTAAGAAAGAAATCGAGGAAACGGTGAGATTTCTAAAACATTTGGATTGAGCTACGTAAAACACATCATACCTATCAGATTAAAATACAACCATAAAAATAAACCAACCTTGTTTTTCTTGGTAAATGGTGTGAAGAGGTTATTCTGGGATTCTTCATTATCACTATCGGACGTCTCCTGTTCCAATGAGAGAGAAGTTTCAGGCAAAATTTAACAAACAGCAGCCACACTTCTCCTGCTTTCAAATATAAACATGAAATATAATAATCCATCGCTGTGTAATCCTGACCCTCAGATTCTCCATTTGCTTCGTGACGTGTCTGACGTTTTCCAAGAGGACGTCAGACTTCAGCTTGACCTCTCTGATGCTTTCTCTCCAGGTGATGAAGAGACGGCAGTCCTCCGCGCTGCTGCTGATCATCAGAGAGAGTAAAACCGCCACCTCCTCCATCTGAGACACAGAGACAGAGAGAGAAGAGGTTGTTATTCACTCACCAGCTGCTCCTTGATGATGTCGCTGCCAGGGCCGGCCCTAGGGTTTTGGTGGCCCCCTAAACAAGATTTTTGTTTGTGGCCCTGCACTCTAAGCGCAAACACCAAATCACTGGTTAAAACTGAATACAGACGTGTTTATGCCCTCTGAGGTTTGAGGCCATTTTCTCGACTTTTACATACAGTATTTTCTTAAATTTATCTTTTTAAGATAAATAGAAGTGTTTTATGTCTAAATATTAGAACCTCCGCTGTAAGCACACTGAGGCCAGTTTGTCCTAGAACACTGTAGAAAGAAATAATTTAGGCCAAATGCTGGAAATTTGAGGTCTGCTTTTTGAAAAAAATTTCAAATCCCTTGTGAAAACACACCTTCAGTCATGAGAATGAACTGTTTTGGTGCTTGAAATAGGATATGAATACAGTAATAGATAAGTGTAGAAAACGAAAATTTTGTAAGATTACAGTACTTTTTGAGCACAAATGTTGTCATTCTGCCGTTCTATTTTCACCAAATGTCTCAAATGTGAGATAAAAGAAGCTGAATATTGACTTCAAATTACATATAAAGCTCATAGCGTGCGTGCAGACCTCAGGATGTTTAAATGACTTGAATGAACCTCGGTACCTTTCTGATCATGTGGCCCCCCACCTAACGGCTGTGGCCCTAAACAACCACATAGAGAGTTTATGCCAGGGGCAGGCCCTGGTCGCTGCCCTAAGAAATAAATAAAAAACAGCCCTTACAGAAGGTGTGAGCTTGTCCTCCTCCTTTTTCTTTTTCTTGGTGCTCCTGACCTCCTCTTTTTCCTCCTCCTCCTCTTTCTCTTCCTCCTCCTCCTTTTCCTCTTCCTCCATGTTTTCCTCCTCCTCCTTCTCCTCTTCTATGTTATCTTTATCCTCCTCCTCTTCCTCTACATTCTCTTCCTCCTCCTTCTCCTCCTCCTTCTCCTTCTCCTTCTCGGGGTCAGGTGGGAGGCAGAAGTCCTGTTTCTGCCTCCAGCTGCGATCCCCCTCCATGCCACAGGGCAGCAGTATGGCGGTCTGTCCCGGCAGCGGGGGCACGTTGTAGCGGCAGGAGATCTGAACCGCCGCCTCCAGAGCTTTACGGTACCGGTCCAGCAGCTCCGTGGTGTACAGCCTCTGACTGCACACACACACACGCACACACACACACACACACACACACAGACACACACACAGTCAACTGTTACATGAGGTTGAAGCAGCCGGTCTTTATTTTAAACTGCTGTTTCAGTATCAACGTTCCCTTCATACTGAGGCTCAGGCGTTCTCAGGGCCGTTGTATAGGGGAGAAAGGTGATGATAACTCTAGGGGCCCAGCGCCCAGTGGGGCCCATAAAAACCCCCAGTAGTCTAATCTTTGTATGACTGAATTATTCTGCGTAAGACCCTGACTAATACTCATAGTACACTGTAAAAACTCAACATCTTTCCAAGAATATTTGTCTTATTTATTGTCCAAATGTCTCATTTCTAGTCAAAACTAATCTCTTTCCACTTAAAATAAGACTCATTACCTAAAAATTAACTTGTTTTTAGATCATTTTCACTTAAATTCACAATAAATAGAAAAATCTGCCAGTGAAAGTAAGTTTTTTGTGCTTGTAATAAGGAAGAAAAACTTGCTCCACTATCAGATTTTTTCTACTTATTCCAAGTGAAAATATGCTTGAAAGAAGTAAAAAGTGTCTAAAAACAAGCTACTTTTAATATGATGAGTCTTATTTTAAGTAGAATGAGATTGGTTTTGACTAGAAATGACATTTTGACTAGAAATAAAACAAATATTCTTGCTAAGATACTTGATACTTTTGCAGTGTAATGCTGCATTAGCATCAAAACAAAGAAGGCTAAATAAAAAACGATAATACATACGTAGTCTAAGAAAAAAAAAGGAAAAGTTAGGGGGAGGGGCCCACTTTAGTATTCTTTAAGGGGGCCCAGAATTCCTAGCAACGGCCCTGGGCGTTCTAGGTGCTATTAAAAAGTATAATCTTCCTGTCCATCTCTACTGTGTGCTATCAATAAAAAAGGCAAAAAGCCAAAAAATATACTTTAAAAAAAAAAAAGCATAATCTTAAAACACTAAACACTAAAACACTTGTGACAGATATGGATTTGAGGCTTAAAGGGATAGTTCAACATTTTGGCACCTATCACCTATCGCCATAATCCCTATAGTCATAGCTATAGCATAGTTTCATTACCTTTAATTATCAGTGCATGTTGTTTTGAGATCCGCGGGGCAGAGACGTGAGCTGCTCAGTGAACACAATGGAGGTGAATGGTACAGGTACAGCACAAGTAGTTCTGAGTATTTGCTTCATGTGTCGTAATGTTTGATAATTATACGTGATTATTTCATAGCGTGGTGAATGTGCAGGTCACAACTTGTCGTGCTTCTGTGAGCAGGGTTCCATGTAGAGCAATGGGGGCTGTACTTCATCATCCAGTGCACAACTTTTGAACATCATCCCCATTTGGATAATATTGATAATTGGGAGACAACATAATATCAATATAATGCTGTGTTTCCCCTACAGCAGTGTTTTTCAACCTTCAAGTGGGGTCGCCAGGAATTCAAATGGGGTCGCCTGAAAAAATGTCATAGCGTGGTGAATGTGCAGGTCACAACTTGTCCACCAGAGCGTTGTGGAGTTGTTGGATTGTGTATTTGATGAGTTTGATGAGGGACAGGGGACCTGTACCATTCACCTCCATTGTGTTCACTGAGCAGCTCACGTCTCTGCCCCGCTGATCTCAAAACAACATGCACCGGTAATTAAAGGTAATGAACCTACTGCTGTGACTATAGGGATTATGGCAATAGGAGAATTTGCCAAAACGTTAAACTATCCCTTTAAGCCTCAAATCCATATCTGTCACAAGTGTTTAGTGATCATTACATGAAACAGGTGTATTAATGTAAGCATGGAGTATACAGGTAATCTGAATTATTATTGCTATGTTTCACATATTGATCGAGCCCTCCGGATAAATATGAGTTAGGTGAAATAGTAACTCTATGAATCAGGTGAAACATTTGTCAAAATGAAAAACACTGTTGTCATACTTGGCCTTGAGGAGCTGGGCCTTCCTCAGTCGGTATTGTCTGTAGACGAACGGGACTCCCAGCGCCACCCTGACCCGACCTCTTTTGGTCGTCTCCCAGTCCAAACTCTTGTAGCGTTTGCTCTTGGGAATCTTCTTCAGGATGCCCTTCAGGATTTCTGTGGCCGGAGGAATCGCTGGTGCGGAGGCTGGAGGGCAAAGAGATGAAGAGGAGGAATTAAACCTGAAATTAATCAACACATCTCAGACTAATGATATTAAGAATAACGGCACCAAAAGCTTTTGAACCAATTATTTAATTAATTAATAATTTTCATAATTCTGATGAATCTTTGATCATTTTGAGATTTGGAACCACTGCTAGGACAAGAAAAAACAGGCAATGTGACACTGTGCACCTCGCAAACCAGTAATAATCACTCTTAAATGACCATAATAATCACTTTGAGCCCTGCATATAACTCCAATTCAACTATGAATAATAATCCATCTACTAATATTATATAGTCTAGTTACATTGGGGTTTTGGGCTTCTGTGTTTCCTCTTTTCTGCTCATTTATATCTACATACATAACACTAAGCCTAACCCTATATGTAGTATCCTTATTTATTTATACACATGCATATTTGTACTGAACTAACATTTACAAGACCTTTAGTTGTTTAGTTTTAGTGCCATTAATTGTTGATGCATCTCACCGAAGTTCTGCAGCTCCATGACGACTTTGTAGGCAGCGAGGAACCTGAAGGGAAACTGTCGGCTCTGAATCACCGCTTTCTGTGAGTGCACGGAAAACACACGGTGACAAGAAGCTCGTTAAGCTGCTGCTGATGAGAGTTCAACAGGGCTGCAACCAGTAGCACATTTTACTATCCGAATGTTCGGGGTCACTATCCGAGTAGTACCCGAGTATTCGTTTACCGACGGGGGGGGGTGTCTGAGTCAGGGCCGTTGTATAGGGGAGAAAGGTGATGATAACTCTAGGGGCCCAGCGCCCAGTGGGGCCCATAAAAAACCCCAGTAGTCTAATCTTTGTATGACTGATTTATTCTAATACTCACTGTAAAAACTCAACATCTTTCCAAGAATATTTGTCTTATTTCTTGTCCAAATGTCTCATTTCTAGTCAAAACTAATCTCTTTCCACTTAAAATAAGACTCATTACCTAAAAATTAACTTGTTTTTAGATCATTTTCACTTAAATTCACAATAAATAGAAAAATCTGCCAGTGAAAGTAAGTTTTTTGTGCTTGTAATAAGGAAGAAAAACTTGCTCCACTATCAGATTTTTTCTACTTATTCCAAGTGAAAATCTGCTTGAAAGAAGTAAAAAGTGTCTAAAAACAAGCTACTTTTAATATGATGTGTCTTATTTTAAGTAGAATGATATTTGTTTTGACTAGAAATTACATTTTGACTAAAAATAAGACAAATATTCTTGCTAAGATACTTGAGTTTTTCAAAACAAAGAAGGCTAAATAAAAAACGATAATACATACGTAGTCTAAGAAAAAAAAAGGAAAAGTTAGGGGCAGGGGCCCACTTTAGTATTCTGTAAAGGGGCCCAGAATTCCTAGCAACGGCCCTGGTCCGAGTATCCGCGCAGTGACAAGGCGCTCTGAAGCCTGGTTTTGATGTGCTCCAGTGCTTGAGCTGTGGGGGGGGGGGGTGTATCCGAGTAGGTGAAATGGTACTCGGATGCTACAGCCCTAGAGTTCAATGACCAAACAGAGAAAACAAACCACTACATGACACCTTTATCTGTCATCTCTTTCAGATTGTGATGTTGAAGCTTCGCTGCGTGTCACCTGATTGGTCAGTCTGCTCAGGATCTTGTTGTGATGCCTCTCACTGATGCCCTGACTGATCATGTTCCTCAGGTTCCTCAGCATGGCCATGAAGGGGAGAGACTTGTTGTCTGCACAGTGGAGACATCATCATTCATCATAAACCGAGAGGTGACGTATGCATTTTTGTTTAATCTGTTTAAAGGGATAGTAGCATTTTTTTTAAAGTGGGGTTGTATGATCTACAAATAGCCCCTAAGTACTTTAATTGCAGTAGAAGACTCTCTGTACTCCTCCCGTTAGCAACGCCAGCCCATAATAGCCCTGCCCAGAGATTTACAACATACAGTGTTGTGAATGGACCCAAAGAAACGGCCTATTTTCACGGCCTAAAAGAGGTTTTACCTGAAAAAAAATACACAGTTCCATTGTTCGCTATAATATAATTTTTTCCAGCCCTTCAATGTGCAGGAAAAACACAGTTTTTATTTGGACCTAACCAACTGCTGATCGGCGGGCGCTAACCCTGGGCGGAGGGATACGTGAGTTGGTTAGGTCCAAATAAAAACTGTGTTTTTCCTGCACTTTGAAGGGCTGGAAAATATTATATTATAGTGAACAATGGAACTGTGTATTTCTTTTCAGGTAAAACCTCTTTTAGGCCGTGAAAATAGGCCGTTTCTTTGGGTCCATTCACAACACTGTATGTTGTAAATCTCTGGGCAGGGCTATTATGGGCTGGCGTTGCTAACGGGAGGAGTGCAGAGAGTCTTCTACTGCAATTAAAGTACTTAGGGGCTATTTGCAGATCATACAACCCCATTTTAAAAAAATGCTACTATCCCTTTAACAAAGCCAGTGGTTTCGTCTCAGACCTATGAGTTTCTCCCAGGTGGCGGCCTTGTTGCCGTGGAGACTGAGCAGCCGCTCCCACGTCTCCGGCTCCTTCAGCTTCATCCTCTTCCCGGCTCTCTCCCTGTCCCACTCGCCCTTCATCCCACTGCGGTTGAACGCCTTCGGGTCAGCTGGATACCTGGGACACACCACCACATCACGTCTTAAACAACTTCAAGCAGTACCGTCCGACCATCTAAAGAACGAATAAATGAAACGCTGTAGTGCAATAGAGTTTCCCTAAAATTTGCATTTGCTTGGTTCCTACATGATACACATTTGAATTTCCGGTAAAACTTTGTTTAAGTTTTCCTTGTTAAGCATTTACATGAATAGATTGGATAAGATCTATATATACTAGGGGTGTCACGATTTCGATTTTTTATCGAAATCGATCGAAATTACGTCATGGTCTCGAGCATCGAAGTCAAAGAGAGGATCGACGACTGTGGGCCACCGCCAGTCTGATCAGGTCCATCACAGCACAGCAGCTGCAGCTCTGCCCCACTGTCTGTCACATGACTCTCCGTATTGGCGCAATCTCGTTTACATTACATTAAGTCGACATCAGGAGATGACGCGACGGTAAATTAATGAAAATAAAATTATGATCATGTACAGATATAAATATATTTGTTTCAAAACCTTGGGGGCAATTTTGGCCCCTGGATCATGATTTTTGGGGGCATTCTTGGTAAAATTGTTACCTTTATATTGTAAATAAATTATTTAAATGTGACCATAGTGCCTAATGTGATACATTATGGAAATTGCATCACTTATATGTAGCCCATCTTTTGAAATAAGATTTACTGTACAAAATTTGATGAATAAAACCAATGATCGTAGACTAGACTAGTCTGAAAATAGCATAGGCCTCTGTGCTGTAAGAAAAAGAAAAAAAAATCGAAAATCAAATCGAATCGAGGATTTGGAGAATCGTGACACCCCTAATATATACAGTATATATGGTTATACTATATTGTAAAAGGTTAAGAGAAATAAATGTTTGCATGAAATGTGTTTGTGTGTCTTACTTTTTTCCAAGGATGGCCATCACGTGTTCGGCCGGTTCTTTGATGTGAAGCCTCTTGATCAACTTCTTCATACTGAACTCGTTCTGTTTTTTATCCACCACTGCTGTTTTGCTCTCAAACTGCAGCTGCAAACACACACGGATGCACTTGAACACATCATCACCTCGGTTGCAACTGATATGTTACGATATTTCAATGACAAACATACGAAACACTAAAATTAGCTCGAGCGATGGGGTTTCATTACTACAATACAAGCCGCTCACAATTAAAAAATATTACACTGACTCACAAACTTGGTGAGAATAGATGCATCTGATCTGAGCAGGTTCGCCCACTGCTTCAGCTGCCGGTCGCTGGGTTTCTGGAAAACAAAAGATAAAAGATGTGATGATGGAGAGAGGACGTGTGAGGCACATTTACAGAAATGACTGGCAGACAATCTGAAAGATGAGCACGGCAAATAAGGTTTCGATATGTTATATTATCATAAATTAGATTTTATAATATTGCCCAAAATACAATAATTTTATTTTATTTTGTTTTGCATTTGTTGAAAAACAATAGAAAATGCACACACACACACACACACACACACACACACACACATCCACAAAATCTAAAAGCTCAAAATCTTTCCAAGAATATTTGTTTTATTTCTTGTCAAAATGTCTCACTAGTCAAAACTAAACTCTTTTCACTTAAAATAAGAATCATCACCTAAAAATGAACTTGTTTTTAGATAATTTTCATTTGTTTTAAACTAATTTTCACTTCAAATCTGCCAGTGAAAGCAAGTTTTTTTGTGCTTGTAATAAGAAAGAAAAACTTGATCCACTATCCACTATCTACTTATTTCAAGTGAAAAATGTTTGAAAGAAGTAAAAGTGTCTTTAAAAACAAACTAATTTTTAATGTGATGAGTCTTATTTTAAGTAGAATGAGATTTGTTTTGACTAGAAATAAGACAAAATATTCTTGGTAAGATTTTGAGTTTTTGCAGTGCAGCTCCAAGGTAATTGTTTATTATTAAGGTGATAAAACAATTGTGTTTTGCTTATTATTTGCATTTGTTCTCATCTTCCCTCCAGTTTGCTGAGGACCCCCTAGGAACCCCTGGCGGCCCCCCACTTTGAAAACCACTGGGTTAGGAAACAGCTTCTGACTCCACCCTGATGAAGTGTGTTAATAACAGTGCTACATAGTAAGTACCTTTTTTTCGCGCCTGTTGCGGTTGTGTTTACAGCGGTGTTTGCGCGTGTTGTACTTGGCCAGCTGGTACTCGTTGAACTGCTTGAACTTGTCGGCCATGGCCTTCTTCAGGCACATGGGCAGGGAGCGGCTGAAGCACTGGAGACAGAAACAGTCACAGCGTTGATGAGGACAGGGTTCCTACAGCTGAAGCCAAGTTACATTTAAGACTTTTTAAGACGTTTTTAAAGCCACTTGAAATGAAATTTAAGACCGACTTCACATTAAACACAAATGCAAAAAAAAAGAAGAAAAAAAACCATCACCACATGCATAGGGTTAGGGACAATTTTACCCACTTTCCTATGTGGTCCAAGGTAAAGCGACTGCTACATGAATAATTGGGGGGGGGGGTGACATCATTTAACAGCTGTATAGTTGTGGAGAGGAGATGATAAACTAAAAAGGACACGTTTGCTCGTTCGTATGTTTCCATCCAAAGTGATTCAAATAACTGGGAAGTGCGCATTAAAAGAAATTTGAGTTCTGTGTGTTTCCATTAAAAGTACGGACTTTGGTGAAAACTACAAACTCGCACGAGTTTTCCACAGCTGTCCTTTCAAAATAAATGCATAAAAAGTCAGAGAAAAAAAAAAACTGACTTGGGAGCTGGTGGCGGTGAGAAATTTAGCGTTGACGGCCGCCACTAACTTCTCTATGTCAGAATGTTACCAATTATTTTGAGATTTGAGACTAATTACAACCATAAAATACCACTTACCAAGTGTTAACATTTTTAAGACATTTGAAAAATTGATTTAAGACATTTTAATGCCAATTAAGGCCTTGTTTTTAGATTAATGAATTCAATGCCTTTTAAGACTTTTTAAGGATCGGTAAGAACCCTGGAGGAACTGACACCTCGGCTGAGCAGCAGACGCTCGCCGACACTCACCGAGCTGTAGATCCTCACCACCTCCAGCCAGTCGGACGG
Source organism: Trachurus japonicus (assembly GCF_045865225.1). Classification (NCBI taxonomy): domain Eukaryota; kingdom Metazoa; phylum Chordata; class Actinopteri; order Carangiformes; family Carangidae; genus Trachurus; species Trachurus japonicus. The sequence continues at coordinate 141,511 of NW_028220473.1, read as the reverse complement.
CAGCTGCACGGCGGCACAGAAGTATCTGCGGACGTGAGGCTTGATGTTGGGCTGGTTGGCGGCCACGGCCAGCAGGAAGTTCGCTGTGATGCGGATGTTCAGCTCCTGTCGAGTGTAAACGGCCAACTGGAGGGAAGAGGAGGAAACACACCGTTCAAGACTGGAGAAAACTATCTGAACCCCTTCATCCTTCATCGTTTGTTCACATGTTTTACTCTCACCAGGGCCGGCTCTACGCAGGGGCAAGAGGGGGCAGTGCCCCCTCAAATAAATGTCTTGCCCCTTCAAATCCAAATTTTAGAAGTTGAGAAAGCACATTTTGATATACTCAAAAAATGTGTATATTACAAGTTGACAAAATTATCTGCAGTAGCACAAAAATCCGCTGAAAAAGGGACACTGTTCTGTTCTAAAATGTTCTGTTCTTTTTTCTTATTTTTAATATTCATACTGTAAGACAACCTTTCAGTTTTTTAAATCTTGCCCACAGTAGACCCCGCCCCCCCCTCTTCTCAGAGTAGCTACACCAGAATGCTTCACTCCCCCAGACCCCCCTACAGGGGTTTAGCTACTCACCTTTTTCACCCCCTTTCGGGTTTGCAATGCATATGCACCCCTAACCCCCCATATAATGTGGCTCTTTGCATTACGACAGTAAAACATTTGGGCTCTAAGACCCTGGTTGGCCCCCCGGCCCCTAGTTGGACAGGTCTGAAGGCAGAGGCCTGACAAAGTGAAATCCACTTCTCCAGGTTGGGGTTGGACACAGTCAACAACCCAATTCAATGAAGTTACTGTAAGCACAGAGAAAAAGAAGTGCTGGAGCGTGATGTGTTCACATGATGCCCCCTTCACATTTCTGACTGCCCCCTCATATATGCCGCCTAGAACCGGCCCTGACTCTCACTCACTTTAGTTTGCCTAGTTTGTAGATCACAAGCTGCACTAAACTAAAACTCATCTAAAAATACAGATTATGGTATATATACCATTCATAACTTTACTTGCTTACGCTGTGTGAGGCGATACCTGATAAATGTTTTATCTGCAGCAAGAAAAAAAAAAGCTCCAGTCTAAAAATAGATTGGTGCAGGTGTAAGTTGATCCTCCAGGAAAAAAAGGCAACAACACAATATTTATTATTCATTAAATTTACACAGTGGAAATGTTGAGAATAAAAAAGAACTATTGTTCAGCAGATAATGTTAAAACTGACCATTTCTATTGAATGTGAAAAGATGTTGCACAAGTAACATAACTGTGTAAATGTATAATAATTGGAAAATAATAAGCATGTGTCTGAGAATAAAAAATGTGTGACAACTATTTTATCTATAAAGTTTTCTGGGTTGTTTTACAGTCTGTCCACCCACACACACACGTGGGCTACACACACCTTGAGGAGAAACTGGGGGTCATGGGCGCAGACGTCCTTGGCCAGCTTTATGATCCTGGTCCACACGCCGTCCTCGTCGTCCCAGTCCTTCTGGCCTGGAGACGAGCTCTTGTTGACCAGAGAGCAACACACCACGTTGAGCAGGTGATACTGAGGAGCAGACACACACACACACACATGGACACAGTCACTTTGATCAACACAGAAGGACAAGGAATACAACACGCTCAGCGGCTCAAACTGAGCCTCAGAATCGAGAAGGAAGGTGATTGATGCGGCTATGAACGTGGCATAGTTTGTGATACAGATCAGTCCTTCCAGAAAAATGCTGAATGTTTTTTGTGATTGTTGCAGGCAAAAATCCTTGACTATGCGGCCCGTTTTCTTATAAAATGCGATGGAATATGCGGGATATTTATGCAATTTTATGCGATGAAATTGCAGGAATTTGCGAAAACTATTATGATTTAACAAAAAAGTGCAATCTTCCAACTGTAAACTGCGAAAGTGCGGCGTCTTTGAAAATATGCAGCCCCCGCATAAATGCATTGAATTATGTGATCGCATAATCACGTTTTTCTGGAGGGACTGACAGATACAGATAAAAAAAAACCTTCAGGAAAACCCAATCCGGAAAAAGCTCTACTTGTCTGTAACAACATCTATTGCACGTCTGCCCGTCCTGGGTGAGGGATCCCTCCTCTGTTGCTCACCCTGAGCTTTCTCCAGTTTTTCCTTGTTACAGTAAAAGGGTTTTCTATGGAGTTTTTCCTCAGTGGATGTGAGGGTCTAAGGACAGAGGATGTTATTATGATGCCATGTAAAGCCCGTTGAGACAAACTGTTGGTAAAAACGGGCTATACAAATAAAATCGCCTTGTCTTGCCTGGAAAAAAAAATTAAAAACAATAATTCTATGACATTTGCTGGGTAAAATGTTTCTTTTTTTTACCTTTTTATCCTTCAGTTCCTCCTCGATCGCATCATTTCTTGCATCAAATTCTACAAACTCCTCCTGTCTGACTTCCGCTGTCTGGTCCAGCTCCTCGGTTTCCAGAACCGGTAACGTCACGGCCAAACCAGCATCAACCTCCTGCTCCTGCTCCTTCTCTTCTTCAGACACATCGTCTCCCTCAGAGCGCTGCAGACACAGACCACACGGTAAAACTCTGTCCTGATTTGGTTTGGTTTGGTTGTCAGTTTGTTACTTTGTTTTTTGCTTGTCTATTATTTTAATGCTCTTTTTCCCCACTATGTAAATGGAAATCGTATGTACAAAGGGTAGGCACAATAAGCTACTGCTTCAGCCTACAGCTTTTGGTTGCATGTATTACCGTACTGACCAATCTATGCATTTTGTCAATTTTCTTTATTTTAATCGACCAAATGAATAAATATACTAAACTAAACTAAACTAAAAAATAAACTAAAAAACAGTCTTACTGCTCCCCCCAACCTTTAAGATGTGGATCAATGACCTTTGGTATTAGAGAAGATTCACTATTCTACAAGAGGGTGTACTAAAAAATGTTATGCCATATGGAAACCTTTCTTAAGTTATATAGAGAAATTAGACGTCACTAATATTGGTGTTTTATATGACTGATCCTGTATTGTATATAATTTGAAACCCATGAGGACCATTTATTATTTTTTTATTTATTTATATATTATACCTTTATTCCCAAATCCATCGTACATCATTACTATTTAATTTATTGTTATGGTATGATGTTTATGTTTTTATTATTTCTATTCAATTGTGCTTCTGAATACAAAATACCAGCAGAACTGAAATCAGCCCCAACTGTCAGCACTTTTAAATCCAGGTTAAAAACATTTCTCTTTTCACGTGCTTATAGCTGAGAACTTAAAACTTGATCTATTTTCTTTTATTTTACTTTTATTTGCTCTTGCTTTTAACTCTGTTTTTAGTGTTTGTTTTTATTCTGTCTTATGCTTCTTTTTTTAATGTTTCTTTTATTTTACTTTTATTTGCTCTTGCTTTTAACTCTGTTTTTAGTGTTTTGTTTGTTTTTATCCTGTCTTATGCTTCTTTTTTTTAATGTTTTGTCTTTATGTAAAGCACATTGAGTTGCCTTGGTATGAAATGCGCTATATAAATAAAGATGCCTTGCCTTGCCTTGCCTTGAATTCATGTACTTTATACACTCTCTTTGTATGCAGGGCCGTTGTATAGGGGAGAAAGGTGATGATAACTCTAGGGGCCCAGCGCCCAGTGGGGCCCATAAAAAAACCCAGTAGTCTAATCTTTGTATGACTAATTTATTCTGCGTAAGACCCTGACTAATACTCATAGTACACTGTAAAAACTCAACATCTTTCCAAGAATATTTGTCTTATTTCTTGTCCAAATGTCTCATTTCTAGTCAAAACTAATCTCTTTCCACTTAAAATAAGACTCATTACCTAAAAATGTACTTGTTTTTAGATCATTTTCACTTAAATTCACAATAAATAGAAAAATCTGCCAGTGAAAGTAAGTTTTTTGTGCTTGTAATAAGGAAGAAAAACTTGCTCCACTATCAGATTTATTCTACTTATTCCAAGTGAAAATCTGCTTGAAAGGAGTAAAAAGTGTCTAAAAACAAGCTACTTTTAATATGATGTGTCTTACTTTAAGTATAATGAGATTTGTTTTGACTAGAAATGACATTTTGACTAGAAATAAGACAAATATTCTTGCTAAGATACTTGAGTTTTTGCAGTGTAATGCTGCATTAGCATCAAAACAAAGAAGGCTAAATAAAAAACGATAATACATACGTAGTCTAAGAAAAAAAAAAGGAAAAGTTAGGGGGAGGGGCCCACTTTAGTATTCTTTAAGGGGGCCCAGAATTCCTAGCAACGGCACTGTCTGTATGTACATATATCAATAAAAGAACAGTCTTCCCGGCAGATGGAAGAGCAGACAAGGTAAGACACATAACAAATTGGTAAAAATAAATAAATGTTACTTGTACCACACTTGTTTCTTCAGCACAGGACTGCATTGCTTCAGATATCTCCTCTCTGCCTTCACCCCCTCCAACGTCCATCCTCTGCTCTCCACCTGGGCCGCGGTGTTTGAAGGAAGGAGGATGAGCGAAGTGACTGACCAGAGCACCACTGGCCATGGACGTGGAGAGCAGAGAGCCATCGGGGACGGCTAAGGCGGTCAGGGAGAAGGAAAAGCGGGATGAATCACTAGTTAGGAGCTTGTTCTGGGTGCTGAGGAGAGGAGAGGTGAAGGTGAGGGAGGGCGATGATGAAGCAGAGGTGGAGAGAAGGCGGGATGATGTGGAGGACAGGCTGGAGGGCTGCAGAGAGGAGCAGGAGGACGACAGCGGCGGTGCTGCGGAGTTTAAGAGCAGGAGGGAAGAGGGTTGGGACATCATCAAGGAGCTCTGAGTCAGGAACTTGTTCTCCAGACTCAGAGGAGCAAAGTTGGACGACAAACTCCTCCCACATGAGGCCGCCTGCTGCTGCTGCTGCTGCTGCTGGTGCTGATCTCTGTGGGCCACATCCACCTTCTGCAAAGTCAGCGCCCTCATCTCTGCTGAGGAAAAACAAAAAAATCAATCAGAAAGTTAAAGCAGAAGTAAGCGATCCGGTCGTTTTGGCTAATGCTGCGTTCCAGGCAGGCTTTTGAAACCGTAGATTACAGCTTCAAGTCACGACTTACGACTTTGTAGCGTTCCAGGCAACCCGTAACTCGCGTTTCTCCGACTTGTTTTACCTGTGAAAGTCACTATAACGGCCACTCGTAACTTCTGACCCGTGAACTCGTACCAGATCGAACTGGTACGACTTCACAGGTCGGAAAAACACGAGTTACGGGTTGCCTTGAACGCACCATAACGTCTTGTCAGCGGATGGCGTTAGCAGCCCCCGTCCTCGTCATGGATCTATTGGTCCTCGTCCCTGCGTCACCACATTCAGGCGCATCCCTTGGCTGCACACACAGAGAGGACTGCCCCTTTATGCCGTTCTCTCTCCTCATTGGATAAAACTTGTAGGATACGAGAAAAGTTTTCTCCTCGGCTCAGAGCAGAGCAGAGTGACTGACAGACCCGTGTTTCGGTCCAAACACTCTATGTAAGTGATTGCTGTCAGAAGATAGAACTATTTAAGACTTATATTAACACAAAAATATCGCTTACTTCTGCTTTAAAGGACAACACAGTTTGAAGCCGCTGCACTCAATCAAAAACCTTCAACAATCAGAGACAACATACAGTAAACTTAAAGCATTGAGATAAGCAGTTCAGCAGCATTCCTCCAACTGTTTAAACAGTTAAGGGTGTGTTACCACAGGGGAGCAGCACATCCATAAAAAGAGTCCAAAGTCTGGGAACTGCACACACACAGTGCAAAAGACTTTCTACAGAGTTTAAAAGATTTGTAAATAATAACTCGATTTTAAGGTTCTTTTACTAGTTTTTAAATGTCTTAACGGCCTTGCGCCCTCTTATTTATCTGACCTGCTTTTACCATATCAACCCTCGCGAACCCTGAGGTCCTCCGGCACCGGCCTTTTATCCATACCAAAACCCAGAACCAAAACCCAGAACCAGCTATTTAGCTATTATGGCCCCCACCTGTGGAACAGCCTGCCGGAGAGCCTCAGGACCGCAGAGACAGTTGATATTTTTAAGGGAAGGTTAAAAACACACCTTTTTAGTCAGGCTTTTAACTAGATTTTAAATTCTTCTTATGGTTCTATCTTATTTTATGTTTCTGCTTCTATCTTGCTTTTAAAGACTTGTAATTGTTTTTTCTGTGTGTAAAGCACTTTGTGTTGCATTTCCATGTATGAAAGGTGCTCTATAAATAAAGATTGATTGATTGATTGAATTGAAAATTGAAAAGTCACAGAGAAAGACTGTAGACTAGAGACTTCCTGTAGACTTCCTGTAGACTACGAACAAATCTCTAGATCATTAAACACTTTCATTGTCACTTACTGTACACACCTGCATTAATCTTCAACCATTTTGATTATCATAGTAATTTACTCCAGTGATTAGTCTTTTATTCAATCCACTGAGAAATAATCTTCAACTACCTGACACTGTGTGTAAATAATTACAAATGTGAACAACCAGACAGTGCTGGAGGAGTCATCAGGGTCCACGCATGCAGACAGACAGTGGCTGTAACCGAGACTAAATCAAACTCACTTCACCAAACACTGTCTGATCTAGCGACATCTGACATTTGTCACTGGTTTTTGTTTCCACAGAAACCTCCTGTATTTAACCCATTGATTCCCCGTGGGTGTGGTCAGTGCTGCGGTTACAGAGCTGTGAGATCAGGACGCAGTAACAACTCACCGCTACAGCAGCTACAGCCTTTACAGCTGAGTCTGACTCCGCGGTGACTCTGAGCAGACGGGTCTTAATAGATGAGCAATGTCAATGTCCCCGGTTCATAAACACAGTGCCCTGCGTCTGTTTCTGCAGCTGATGCAGCTAAACTTTCTTCTCTATTTCCGCGTTTGGCTGCAGCTCGACTTCCGATTGGTCCGGGTTTTTTTTCTTTTTTTCTTTTACCGTAAAGATGCGCATATAAGCACCAACCGTCAATACGGCTGACATTCGTGTAAATACAGTAACTTAAGGTAAGGTGAAAGAAGTGTCATTTAAAATTATTCATAGATGTTACCCGGTTAAATCCTTCTTTATCAAATTCAAAATTGTTGACCTAGATCTGAAGTGTGCCTTTTGTGACTACCATACTGAGACTGTTATTCATCTGTTTAGGAAATGTGAATATACCCGTAAACTGTGGCAAGATATTTGTAGATTCATTTTAGATAATATCTGCTGTGATTTTGAGCTCCTCTGGCAAAATGTCCTTTTTGGATTTATAAAGAGTGACGCTCCAGCTGAAAAAGAATATTTTTTAATTAATCTCATTTTAATTCTTGCAAAGTTTTATATCCACAAGTGTAAATTTGCCAAAGTAAAACCCATTTTTTGTGTTTTCATGAAAGAACTGGAGGTGTATTTCAAGTCAGTTTCCTCTGCTAATAACAAGAAAGCTATCAAAACTATAAATCTGTGCTCCCACTTTAATATCTTTAATTCAATTTAATTTCCATTGCTCATATCCCCTGGTGTGTCTTACTTTTTTCTTCTCCTTTTTATTTTATTTTATTTATTTATTTTACTATTATTTATTTCTATTTATGTATGTTTTTATTTTATTGTCACGTCTATTTGTTATCCAATTGTTACTAATATGATGCTCATATGGTTTTATGCACTATTTATGTATTTTGTAAAGCAAAAATAAAGTTGTTAAAAAAAAATACAGCTGACATTCACCTATTAGATTAATTATGTTCATTTTGTCTTCTCAAATATACTATTAGTTATATTTTTCTTGTGTTCAGACAATGAAATCAAGAGTGATGTTACCTGCTTGACAGTCAAGCAGGTAACATCACTCTTGATTTCATTGTCTGAACACAAGAAAAATATAACTAATATGACATTCACCTGTTCGTTCATGCAATTAACCAATGGCAGCACTGACATGCTACATAACTAGACACTAGTTTTATTCCACCAAACATTACTCCAGATAACTTAGGGAAGACACGATATGTGTTTGTTTTATAAACCATTTGTTGGCACACTAAACCATCACCTATTTATAGTCCAGTCATTTTATGAGAAAAGGTTAAACAAATTGCAACAGAAGCAAACTCATCTGATTTTGTATCCTCAACATGTCCTGAATGAGGGAAAAAAAGCCCCGAAGAATCCCATTAGGGGAAAGTTTCGAAAAACATCCTAACATATCCCATTTATACGCATGTAAAAAAAAATTTTCATGTGAATAGGGTAAAATTTTTAACCTTTAGATATCTCTATGAAAATTACTGAGTTGATAACTTTCATTAAGACAAACAAAAAATGTATTACAAGTTTTTTTGAAATTCTTTGTTAACATGAGCAAATTTGCATAAATTTGCATGAATTCCACCGTTTTGACGGCACATGTATATATGAAGTTGCTGTATATTATATAGTAATTTTTTTATATGCGTATAAATGGGATATGTTTGGGTGTTTTTTGAAACTTTCCCCTAATGGGATTCTTCGGGGCTTTTTTTCCCTCACTCAGGACATGCTGAGGATACAAAATCAGTTGAGTTTGCTTCTGTTGCAATTTGTTTAACATTGACCCCGTTTTTGGCCTAAAATTACTGGACTATAAAGACAAGAGCTCAAATTGAAATCAGATCATATTTTCCAGCAAATAATCTCCTTTTTGTAACAAAATGTAAATGTTGCATTCACATAATCAAATTGATAACTACAGTCACATATGACATCACACATGGCATTACATTTAATTTGCATATGGAAATGAGAGAAATATTAAAGCTAAACTAGTATAAAATATGAATTGTAGTGTTATTGTAGTTTGTTAATCTGTGTACCTGGCTCTCGGGAAGACGAGCCCCTAAATTATTATTATCTGTTTTTCTTTTCTTTTTCTGGAAATGCTGCCTTACCTAATTTGCTCAGGCCACCTATCTGTATACTTTGAAAAGGCTATACTTTGGCGCCATCTTGTGGCCGTTTGTTGGTCACAACCAGGCTGAATAGAATTGACACCGTAATAAACAGTTTTGCACCTTATCAGATTTAGCCATTTCATTAATAACCAAGTAAAACCCACAGGTTGGTCAATGTTGTATGGTCAGTCAAGTAAAGTAAATTATTTTATGTATTTTTTGAATGTGTGTCACACATTGAAAAAGACTTTGGTCGAAACGTCTGTGTCCTGCCTGTCCTGGTGCTCTGCTGATTAAAACTTTCCTAAAGGATTTTTGGCTTTTCTCCCTTCACTTGACATGGAATTAGATGACACTGATGCAAGTGATGAAGAGTCAGGTGATGATGCCTGTGGACAAGTGGACAAAGAAAACCAACAAGCCACAATGTGGACATTGACCCCTGACCAAAAAAACACAACATGCTCCATGACTGGTATCGCTGCTCATATATATATTATATTGGTCCCAATACTATTTTTTCTGGTCCAGCTCTCACAGAAGAAGTCATTTCCTTCCATACACCATTGGAATACTTCTGGAAGTTTGTGTAGAAGATATGATTTAAGCTCCGACAACAAACACAAATGAGTAGGCTACATCGTTCAAATGAATGGAAGATCTGTAAACTCTACGGAAAAGAAAGTGTGATGTTCATCTTTGCTTTCTGGGAGGGTGAGCAACAGATGAGGGATCCCTCACCCAGGAAAGGCAGACGTGCAATAGATGTTGTATACAGACAAGGAAACAACACAGAATATGGAAAACATGGAGATCACAGATGTGGCTCATCAACTCAAATAGAAAAAAAAATCAAATAGCATGGTGAGTAGTTTCTTAAGTGTTTATAATTGATAGAAAAGCCTTGTTGTCAGTGTCTTATCTTCATTCATTGCTGATGTTGATGATTTTAATATAAAAGTGTCTTCTGCAGATCACCCAGCTCTACTTGTCATTTAAAAAAATGTTGATTTGAATTGATAACTGCAGTTGCAATCTGTTTAGGTCTGGAGTAGGACTGGTTTTACCTGATAATTCACTTATTGGCAGGTTCTTAGCTCTGTGGCACTAGAATAAGTCTATGGTAATTATTTATGTCCCATTAAAATGCCACATACCAGAAAAACAACCGGTAGAAAAGCTAATTTTATGTTCAGAGCACCAATTAATGGTGCTGATAAAGAGTAAAGGCAGTGGGGGCGATGGTTGGGAAGGAGACTGGGGGACTGGGCTCATCTTTGTGGCCCAACAGTGGGAATGGTGTTGTTTCCCATACTCTCGAAGCAAGCCAAGCTGATGCACGCTATGATTTCTTCTCATTATCACAGAGGAGGAACATAGGGGGTTGCTCTTACTCACTGTTTCCTGATCAACTGGTATTGATTATAAAATAGACACACACTTCTATATTCCTTATAGTCTACTTGCCAGCCCATAGGGCCCCATTGTGAACCCGGATATGTTGAGTACCCCAAAGTTTTATGTTAGAAATATATAGTATGCTAACTTATATATATTGGGCAATTAGCATAACAGACATAATTAGCATAAATTAGCATAATTGCCTATATGGGCAATATTTCAACAAAATTGACTTGGCTGATCTGGGCAATATTGGAGTGGATTTAGGGGTTATTGATGATGCTGAAACCATTTCTGACATTTTCAAAATTCAAAATGGCTGTCTAAACCGGACGTGACCAGATTTTAACCGCCAGTGGGCCGATTTTGATGGATTTCAAAATCTGGTCATCGGTTTAGACAGCCATTTTGAATTTTGAAAATGTCAGAAATGGATTCAGCATCATCAATAACCCCTAAAACCACTCCAATATTGCCCAGATCAGCCAAGTCAATTTTTTTTGCAATTATGCTAATTTATGCTAATTATGCCAATTCTGCTAATTGCCCAATATATATAAGTTAGCATCCGGCAGTTTCTGAATACTGGGACCCATACTATATATTTCTAACATAAAACTTTGGGGTACTCAACATTTCCGGGTACTCATTGTTGGCAAGTAGACTATTAATGAAACCAATGATCAATAATTTTGTTAATTAGAGGAAGCAATTTATTGGACTCCTTTAAGGTCTTGATGACATTTAGGGCTTTTAACCATACACATGTTTTCAGATTGATACAAGATTCAAGAATTTGTGGCCTAAATCTAAATCTATGCTGTTCTGTCTTCTTTTGAGGTCTTTAAACATGAGGACACTGGGATTCTTCTTTTTTAGTGCAGGTAACATCTTTGCTGTAACACAGAGGCAAAAACTAAAAACTGCGTAAATGACAAAACCTAACTTAGAATACAGAAGTTCATAGTTTCTCTATGAGTCTGCAAGGAAGCATTTCACATTGGTGAGTGTTAAATTAACAAAACACATCAAACAGGAAATCCAAAACACGAATGTCTGTTAGTCTTTGTTAGTAGACTTAAAGCAGAAGTAAGTGATATATTTGTGTTAATATAAGTCTTAAATAGTTCTATCTTCCGACAGCAATCACTTACATAGAGTGTTTGGACTGAAACACGGGTCTCTCAGTCACTCTGCTCTGCTCTGAGCCCAGGAGAAAACATTTATCGTATCCTACAGTTTTTATCCAATGAGGAGAGAGAACGGCATGCAGGGCTGTGTGTGCAGCCAAGGAACGCCGTGAATGTGGTGACGTAGGGACGAGGACTGTTATGGTGCGTTCAAGGAAACTCGTATTTTTCCGACCGTGAAGTCGTACCAGTTCGATCTGGTACAAGTTCACCGGTCGGAAGTTACGAGTGGCCGTTATAGTGACTTTCACCGGTAAAACAGGTCAGAAAAACACGAGTGGGTTGCCTGAAACGCAAACGTAAGTTGTGACTTGAAGCTGTAATTTACGATTTCAAAAGCCTGCCTGGAACGCAGCATTAGCGAAAACGACCGGACCACTTACTTCTGCTTTAATAGCCATAGATAATAATGGCTTCATAACAACGCACTATTTTGCTGCACTTGATAGTCAATCATACTGTAGTTTAATTTAGTTAACTATAATAATTAAACTGAGATGTAATCTGTCATTGGTGTTGAGTCATACAAATCTGGTAAAAAAACCAAAAAAAAAACAGGAAGAGGGTCAAATATTCTCAGCTGTAGCTGCTGCAGAGCCTCAGAGAAAGAGTGTGGTGATGGCCGAGGACAGCAGCAGCAGGACTGCACTGCAACCAGAGGCCGAGGCACTGTTACACAGATCCTCCTCACAGCAGTGCATGTAGTTTAAACAGTTTATTCCTCTCCGACAGCCCTTTGTGATGAGACCTGTAGAACACAAAGTAAGAAGAAGCTCAGAAATTCACCGCAGCAATATACTAGCTCTAGTATAGTATAGTATAGTATAGTATACAGGGTATATACAGGAATCTTGAAGTTAATTCTAATACCTTTTTAAGACTTTTTCAAGACCTTCTCAATATTTTTTAACACCTCACCGCCACTTCAAGTTGTAACCATTTACATCAGTGACACTTTTAACGTACTAACAGTTTTAGTTTGTGATAAAGACTGTAGATCACTATGATACAACAGAATTCAAAATAGGCTAGGATAATAAATCAAAGGCAAAGTTTATCAAAAAAAAACAAAACAAAAAAACATTGCTCCACTCAAAAAACAAAAACAACAATCTTCTTTTCTTTTTTATGCACCGGTTCATCTTTGTTTTTTAATAAAATGAATAAATTCACACACTTTCACAATGTTTTTTAGGACTCAAACTCTTGGACAGCTAATTCAGAAAAAAAATACCTTCAAAATTTAAGACTTTATAAAGTTGTGAAAATACTTTTTAATACTTTTTAAGGGTCTTAATTTTCCCAAAATTGATTTATCACCTTTTAATACTTTTCAAGACCCTGCGGATACCCTGAGTATAGTATAGTATCAATTATTGTGGAGGACAACATACCCGACCTTTCGGTGGTGAAACAGCGGTCCAAGACTTCTGGACAAGTTGAGACCCGTGTGCAGACTAGCATAGGGTTGTCAGTTACACACGAGTAACATTTTAATCCACATGCTATACAGAAACACAAAATACAAACACACACTTTAGGATACACTATGTCACCTTTGACGGCACCAATGAAAATATTCCACCAAGACAACATGAAACATGAGAGTCACATGCCAACAAGTGTTCAATTACAGTCCATCTTCTTGAACCCTTCTAAGAGAACGTCAAACAGCTTTTTAGATGACACTGTGGAACTGTTGTAAATTGTATTTCCAAAATCATCAGTTTAAAAAATAGTGCCTTATTTTTTTTTAATTTCTTTGTGTTGCACTGTGTAGTCAAGGCCTGCAGCTGTACTCACCTGTGGACAGAATGGTAAGCAGGATCAGAGCGCCATACAGCCGCATCATGAACAGAGAGACAACAGTCTTAATCAAGTGAGAGGAGATCGTTTAAGAAGGTGTGAATGCTTTCAGACCCTTCCTTTTATAGTCCACCCTCACAGCACATGACATGCACGTGCATGTCCTCAAATGACCTCCTGCCAAGGAAACCTACAACCCCAGCTCTATGCAGATACCAAAGAGAGACTAATAGTCCAGTCATTTTATGGGAAAAGGTTGAACAAATTGCAACAGAAGCAAACTCATCTGATTTTGTATCCTCAGCGTGTCCTGAGTGAGGGAAAAAAAAGCCCTGAAGAATCCCATTAAAGCAGAAGTAAGTGATATATTTGTGTTAAAGCAGAAGTAAGTGATATATTTGTGTTAAAGCAGAAGTAAGTGATATATTTGTGTTAATATAAGTCTTAAATAGTTATATTTTCCGACAGCAATCACTTACATAGAGTGTTTGGACTGAAACACGGGTCTGTCAGTCACTCTGCTCTGCTCTGAGCCGAAGAGAAAACATTTATCGTATCCTACAGTTTTTATCCAATGAGGAGAGAGAACGGCATGCAGGGCTGTGTGTGCAGCCAAGGAACGCCGTGAATGTGGCGACGTAGGGACGAGGACTGTTATGGTGCGTTCAAGGAAACTCGTATTTTTCCGACCGTGAAGTGGTACCAGTTCGATCTGGTACGAGTTCACCGGTCGGAAGTTACGAGTGGCCGCTTCTCGAAGCTCCTCTTCCTGGTCCGTCCAAATCTCGTGTGATTTGCGCCGGCGTCAGCATGCGTCAGTGCGGTTACTGCGAATCACGCGAGCTTCTCGAAGAGGAGCTTCGAGAAGCTTCCGCTACAAACAAGCTTAAAATATAGACTTATTTAATTTTTTTCGGGACAATTACGCAATTTGGGGCTTCAGCACAAGACGGACATTACATACGAGCATCATGGAGGTATTTGGATGTTTTTTTGTGTGTGTTTTTTTACGAAGAGCTCCGGTGTCCCTTTGCAACCGTTATATGGACATGCACTGCTATGCCGAGACCCCCTGTAACTCAGAGAAGGGACGGAGGACTCTGAAACTTCTTCCAGCCCTTAGTCAACATGAGGGTGAGTAGATAATGAGCGAAATATCATTCTAGGGTGAACTATCCCTTTAAGACTTATATTAACACAAGCATTCCACAGCCTCGGCGTTAGGGGGTCGATTAGTGGGGCAAGAGAGTGGCGAAGTCCCGCCCCTTCCGCTGGACCCTCGACTTTCGGAGCTAAAAAATGAATGGTGTTCACCGGACAGAAAATAATTATTTTCTGATCCCCCAGTCGTTATGCCTTACACAAATGTTGTTTATAGGCTTAAATTATATTTTTTCATGTCAAGATTGACCGTTTATTGTGCCATTGTTCAGTTGAGAAAACACAACGTTGTCTCCGAAATCACTCACTCATTCCCTGCTCCCTACTCACTCAATATAGTGGACTATGAACTCACTGGTCAAATGAAAAACAACTTTCGGAGACTACATCAATGTACAGATTACGTATTAGCCTATGTCTCAGGGAGCCAGAAGCGGAAGAGAAGCTCGCCAAGGGACCTCAATTCAGAAAAAATATCCATGTAAGTGAATGGGAGTCAAATTTTTATTTCGTGATCTGATTGAATTGTGTCATGAGAAAAATATGAGATTAACCTATTTAAAAGATCGCGTTTCATGCCTCCTCCTTGGCAGTCATCTGGTTCTTCCATGTTGCCTTGAACTGGCCCACCACTGGGTGAAGGAGACCTCTATCAATTGAACCTGGTCCTTTTCTTCACAGCTCTCCTGCAGAGCCTGGAGCTCAGCTGCTGTTTGCTCTTCGCTGGCAGTTATATGATTCTGCCATGTTGAATTGAACTGAGCCAATGACTGGACATAGGAGTCCTCCATCAATTGAATCTGTTTGTCCCTCTCAGTCACCAAGTTGTTGAGCCAGTCTCTGTTTGTAGCAAACCACTTTTTGGTTTTATGTATTGCTGTTACTCATTTTGTCCAAAAGAGGGCAGCCTTGTATTGCTAAAATGGTTAAATAAGTTAAAATCTTTAAAAACTAATAGTTAAGTTACATAAATATATTTCATGATTTGAGTGCATTATAGTAAAATGTCATTTCATCCGGTTTTCGATGTATATTGCCCGTTTTGAAGGTTATATTTGTAATGAGCTTTTATTTTAAAGAGACCGCTAACATACCCTGTCACTTTCTGGCTGTATTGTGTCTTCCAGTATAAACAAGGAACAGTATGAATGAGCTGACGATAAAAGTAAAAGGTTTTAAGGTAAACTAAGGAAAATAAGGAGATAAAGCAACGGTAACTCAAGAATAAAACACCAAAGACGGTATTAGCTACCCCCGAGGAGGTATAAGGTTAGTGTGTGTGTTACGGTCATATTTACGTTACGTTGCTATGCTAAAGCTAAGCTAATTCTCGCTCACCTGCGGTGAAGCTACGGTGTATTGTACAGTGCAGAGTGGAAACATAAGTGTAATTGTGCTTTTTGTGTTTCTTCAGTTCTCACGTTGGTTTTCTACAAAGTGGTTTATGGAGCTGTTTGTGAAAATAAAGACAGTTTTGAGAAAATCATCAGTCGGGTCCACAATCTGTCGGAGGGTAGTCCTCCATCAATTGAATCTGTCTGTCCCTCTCAATCACCAAGTTGTTGAGCCAGTCTCTGTTCATATGGCAGGCATTGAGATCAGCCATGCATCAGTGGAGTTCATACATCTTTGCATGGATAAATTGTTCCATTTCCCATTGCTTGCCTTGACACCAAGCCTCCCTGGCCTTGGCAGGTTCAATTTCCATTCCCAGGTTTTCCAAACTGTTCCTGGTTTTAGTGAGTGTTGACTCCAAGGACTCCATCTGCTGCCTCAGAGCTGTGTTTTCCTCAGCCAGCTATAGGGTGTGCACCATTTGAGGTGCACTTCCTGTTGTTGGTCATGATTTTCAAGCAGTGCTTGTCTGTCTGACAATGAATGTGTAGCACGGTTGGAGATGTAGCAGAATTTGTGGGATATTAATTAATTACTCAAATGTGTTACTTGTAATTTTTAATTACTTATTTCTTGTAATTGACTAATTGCAATCGATCAGTCGTAACTAAACAGAAATGTCGAACTCTGTCTCGTCTCTGTCCGTATCCACCCAGAGATGTGTCTCTGTTTGAGGTCAGGTTGTAGTCTACCTTAGGCCCTGTCCACACGAACACGGGTATTTTTGAAACCGAACTTTAATGGACCCCGGTTAAAAAAAAATTCACGTCCACACCACCGGTGTGATAAAAAATAACTCCGTCCACATGAGACCGAAAATCCGTCTCAAACAATGTCGTGTGCATTCCAAAGCAGTAGGTGGCGATATCACTCCTAACAGGAAAGCAGCTGTAACTTGTACAGAGAGAGTGGAGGCTCAAACAGAACAATCTCTTGTTTACAATCTCTTGTTTATGACAGATACGAAAATACACAAATACACACATCGTAACAATAATCCATCGATCCACTGATTGATTCTGAAAGGCTTCATTGAAAACAAATGTAAGGACGGGAGGAAGCAAAGCAGTGGGGAAGTGACTGCAATTTACAACTTGATAAAAGCCGATTTTCGCCATAACAACATTATGTTTACATACGGTGACCACACGATTTTGTATTAGTGTCCACATGTTTAGTGATTATTGATATTCACAGTAGCCATAATAGTCCACTCAGCGTCTGAGTGGTCAGCGCATGGTCAGCGTCGAGAAGCTTGACGTGCTAGCAACAGTAACTAAGGGGGGGTGGGGATTTATGAAAAATGTCTGGTTTTCCTGTCCACACATGAAGCTGAAACCGGAGTTTTAGAAAAACTTCACCCTGGACTCCGGTTACAAAAAACTCCGGTTTCAGGAGCCGACAACTGCGGTTACGTGTGGACGAAAGGCCGAACCGTGGAGAGAAACACGCGGTTTCAAATATACCCGGGTTCGTGTGGACGGGGCCTAAGTTGGTAAACTACAACTGCAAACAGCATCATGTCAAGCAACTAAGTAAATAAACTAACAATGTTTTTTTAGTGTAGTTTTAGTATATTTCTTTGACAGCATCAGCCGTTCATTCAGCAAAATGACAGTTACCAAAACACCAATTTGCGCCCACCGCACTCGTCTTCTTCCGTATCCAAGTCGAATGCCGCTGAGAACGCTGCATACAGCGTCATCTGACGTCATGTCCGCAGCAGGACTGCGTAGGAAATTCGTACCAGGAATTGCGGCGCATTTTGCAGCACACAGCCTGTTCAATTCAAACAGGTTATTACTTACTCCTGGAGGCCTTTATACAAACAGAACATAAACCCCCCCTCTCTAAAAGAAAAAGAGAAATCCACAACAGACCACCATGATGTTAAAATTAAAGACAATCTTGCCTTGTTGTTTTATTTTTCCCCAGCAACAAGACATGAATCAGGGTTGAATAACTGCATTTATTGGTACAATACATTTTGTTTTTATTTTTCACGTAACACAACATATTTCCCTTTTAATGCCATTCAGAGAGTAAACAATTCATGAAAATAATGCATGTGATTTGTGAGTGTGTTAATGCTTATGTTTCAGTAGTGTGTCTTGGAGTGTTAGACATTTCATTCATGAAAGTGTTTATTTTGTGTTAATATTGCTCTTACTTACAAATTAAAAGTGTTGAATACTAGTAACTTACAATTTAAAACACATCCAGACACCATCTGACAACAGACATAATAGAAAAGTAAATTCACTCGCAAACTTGGAGAGAATAGATCCATGTGATATGGGCAGGTTTGCCCACTGCTTCAGCTGCTGCTCGCTGGGTTTCTGGAAATCCATCAAAGATAAAAGATGTGATGATGGACAGGGGACTTTTGTGGCACGTATTCACCGAGTCGTCATTTACTGAAATGACTCTGTTGTACCAGAATAGAAAGAAACCACACACACACAGTTTCAGTCCATTTTCAGTCGGGGCGGTTCATTGCGTGGGTTTCAACAGTTTGCAACAGTTTCATTTTTTAACCACAGTGAACTCAATAAAAGCAACAGCGATGCAGGGGGGTGCACTGTCCCGAGTATGTTTGCTTTATGTGTTATCTTATTTTTAATAGGTATCTGCCTTGCTTTTCATATTTATTTCTGGGGGTTGATGCTGATGTAACAGAGTTAAAGTGCACCTTTATTATTTATTATATTTTGTTTGTGAATTTTATCTTATTTAAATAGTTTTTTCTTTTC
Source organism: Trachurus japonicus (assembly GCF_045865225.1). NCBI lineage: Eukaryota > Metazoa > Chordata > Actinopteri > Carangiformes > Carangidae > Trachurus > Trachurus japonicus. The sequence continues at coordinate 122,876 of NW_028220473.1, read as the reverse complement.
TTTTGCCTGAAGAGGACGATTTGCTTTCTTTTTGTCCCTCCTGGGCACCTGTAGTCCTCCAGGTTTGTGTAGCCCCTCGCTTCTTCCCCTCACAGAAATGTTTACCATGGCTGAGGGTGAGTTTCGGTCGGAAAAATCCCGCCGACATTTTTGTTTGTTTTCCATGAAAATGTGGTCTTAAGTCAGTGAATGTGTGAGGAAAAGTGTGCATGAAGGATGTAAATATGTTTATCCGTGTTTTTCACAAGTTTTTAAGTTCAGATGTTACGAATATCGGCGCCACTCGGCTGCCTCGTGTTAAAGGGATAGTAGCATTTTTTTTAAAGTGTGGTTGTATGATCTACAAATAGCCCCTAAGTAGCCTACTTTAATTGCAGTAGAAGACTCTCTGCACTCCTCCCGTTAGCAACGCCAGCCCATAATAGCCCTGCCCAGAGATTTACAACATACAGTGTTGTGAATGGACCCAAAGAAACGGCCTATTTTCACGGCCTAAAAGAGGTTTTACCTGAAAAAAAATACACAGTTCCATTGTTCGCTATAATATAATTTTTTCCAGCCCTTCAAAGTGCAGGAAAAACACAGTTTTTATTTGGACCTAACCAACTGCTGATCGGCGGGCGCTAACCCTGGGCGGAGGGATACGTGAGTTGGTTAGGTCCAAATAAAAACTGTGTTTTTCCTGCACTTTGAAGGGCTGGAAAAAATTATATTATAGCGAACAATGGAACTGTGTATTTTTTTTTCAGGTAAAACCTCTTTTAGGCCGTGAAAATAGGCCGTTTCTTTGGGTCTGTTCACAACACTGTATGTTGTAAATCTCTGGGCAGGGCTATTATGGGCTGGCGTTGCTAACGGGAGCTATAACGGGAGCTATTTGTAGATCATACAACCCCACTTTAAAAAAAAATAATACTATCCCTTTAAGCTACATGAGACTGTGGTGCTGTGTGTGTGTGGGTGTGTGTGTAACGAGTGCTCTTCTGTATGTTTAGGTGTGAGCCAAAAAAAGACAGATGCCGACATTTTGTGTATGATTGTCGCCCGCAGGTTTGTGGTTTTATTTTATTTTCTAAAGTTTTAAACGTAGTAAATTCTGCGTGCTTTTGTTTTGCCACAGGATGGCGCTCTTCATTCATTCAATACACACCTCATGTTTTACAGATAGTTTGTTTTTGTAATTTTATTTTAAAGTATTAAAGAAAAATGTGTAACTCACAGAAATGTTTACCATGGCTGAGGGCGTGAGCCAAAAAAAAGACACATTTTGTGTATGATTGTCGCCCGCAGGACTGGAGAAATAAAGCTGTGAATGTAAAGTAGTGAAAGGTCCACACGATACTTATGAATTGATAAACTTTACTACTGGCTCTGAACACAGTAACACACGAGCACAAGCACACAGAACACTCGTACTGTATCAGCCGGACAGGTAAGTGGAAGTAGCAACACGCTGAGCGGGAGTCTGAAGTAAACAAAACGATTTACGGCAGACTTAATTTGAAACAGTTGTGACTACTGTCGTAACATCCATTCAACTATAAGAGTCCTTATATGACAGTGAACACTGCAGAAACTGTCTCATCATTGTGCCGACCCACAAGTGTTACACTAACCTGCAGCACGCAGTAGAAACCACTTCATTAAAGCAGAAGTAAGCAATATTTTTGCGTTAATATAAGTCTTAAATAGTTGTATCTTCCGACAGCAATCACTTACATAGTGAGAGTGTTTGGACCGAAACACGGGTCTGTTAGTCACTCTGCTCTGCTCTGAGCCGAGGAGAAAACTTTTCTCGTATCCTACAAGTTTTATCCAATGAGGAGAGAGAACGGCATGCAGGGCTGTGTGTGCAGCCAAGGGATGCGCGTGAATGTGGCGACGTAGGGACGATGACTGTTATGGTGCGTTCAAGGCAACCCGTAACTCGTGTTTTTCCGACCTGTGAAGTCGTACCAGTTCGATCTGGTACGAGTTCACGGGTCAGAAGTTACGAGTGGCCGTTATAGTGACTTTCACAGGTAAAACAGGTCGGAGAAACACGAGTTATGGGTTGCCTGGAACGCTACAAAGTCGTAAGTTGTGACTTGAAGCTGTAATTTACGGTTTCAAAAGCCTGCCTGGAACGCAGCATTAACCAAAACGACCGGATTGTTTACTTCTGCTTTAAATTGACTATCCTCCCCTGAAACACCCTCGCCTAAAGTAATAAACACTACCCCCCTTGCTTGTTCACCTGATAGCCCGCATCTGTCCTTAACCCCCTCACCGGCGATGTTTCCTATTCAGACATTTATCTCTGCCAGGTCTCCCCGTCGTCACTGCTCAGCTGGGGATCACGTGACCGCGCCAGGTGTTTACGGGCTGTTCCCGGCAGCACCAGCTGTTGTAGACTCTGTATTGCCGTCCCCCATCCGGTCTGCCTTGCTCAATGCTCGGTCGATTTGCAATAAATCTTTCACTCTCAATGACTTATTTGCTAGAGAGAATTTGGACTTCATGTTCCTCACTGAAACGTGGAAAAAGAACGGGGAGTTTACCCACCTAAACGAGCTCTGCCCAGCCGGTTGCTCGGTTATTGCAACTCTGCGAATTGATCGATCGCCGAGGAGGTGGTCTTGCTGTGCTGTACCGGGACAGTTATCTGTGTGGTCTGTTAAATTCTGAAAGTTTTCCCTCATTTGAATCTCAGATGATTAAGATTGGTTCCTCCAACATGTCCTATTGTGTGTTAATTTATCGTCCCCCTGGTTCTGCAGGTGATTTTCTCACTGATTTTACTGACTTTTTAACATCCATCATTAAACTTGAGAAAGTTCTTATCATTGGGGATTTTAACCTTCATATTGATGATGGCAGCTGTAAAATGGCTGCCGATCTTTTATCTATCACAGACTCGTTTAACGAACCCACACATCTTAAGGGACATACACTGGACCTGGGGTCTCATTTATAAAACTGTGCGTGGGATCGTTACTAAAAGGGTACGTACGCCCAAAAGCCAAGTTTTGCGTGCGCCAGTAAATATTCAGACTTATAAAACCCTGCGTACGCACACTTGCAAGCAAACTTCCCTTTATAAATCACAGAGTTCCTACAAGTGTGCGCAGCTGAATCCGCTTCACGTTCCGCCCTGTACACGCCCTGTTTTAACCCTAGATGGTCAATGCAAACCACCACATGAATGTGATCTGCATGTCAATGAGCCTGACGTGCTCTTGTTCTGTCAGTGTTGTGAATTCGCTGCAGGTGTGAAAGTGGCGACGTGACGTGTTGCTGCAGCTCAACGGCGTCAGCGGCTCAGAGCGCACACGGTGTTGTTTTGGTGCGCTGCCTCTCACATGCTGGACCCGGTCCGGCACATAGTTACAACAGTTCTAATCTGAAACGAGTTATTAAAGGGATAGTTCAACATTTTGGAAAATTGGCCCATTGCCATAATTGCTATAGTCATAGCAGTAGGTTCGTTACCTTTAATTGTAGGTGTAAGCTATTTTTAGTACAGCGGAGCGCAGCAGCTGGCTGCTCAGAGCTACGCTATGGAGGCTAAGGGAATTTCTTGGTTTCCCTCATTAAACTCATCAAATACAAAATCCCAAAACTCCACAGCGCTTTTGTAGACAAGTTGTGACCTGCACATTCACCACGCTATGAGATAATGACGGAACGATATGAAACGGAGCCGTTTTCGAGGTAAATTCATACAAAACCGCTGATGCGCGTTGCGTTCAGGGACAGTTTTTCAGCAAGCAGTCTCCGTATTTACCCTGTATTTACCTCAAAAACGGCTCCGTTTCGTATCGTTCCGTCATTATCTCATAGCGTGGTGGTTGTGCAGGTCACAACTTGTCTACAAAAGCGCTGTGGAGTTTTGGGATGTTGAATTTGATGAGTTTAATGAGGGAAACCAAGAAATTCCCTTAGCCTCCATAGTGTAGCTCTGAGCAGCCAGCTGCTGCGCTCCGCCGTACTGAAAATAGCTTACACCTACAATTAAAGGTAATGAACCTACTGCTATGACTATAGCGATTATGGCAATGGGCCAATTTGCCAAAATGTTGAACTATCCCTTTAACCATTCATCATGGTCTCCCTCTCCCTCCTTTCTCCTCCAGCGGTGTCGTGGTGCAGAATTACGCACGGGGCTCACTGTATTATTTACAGTAATTAGACTGATCGATACAACTTTGAATAATTAGCAGAATCAGTTACATTCTGAGGAATGATCAAACATGACACTTCTCTTAACAAGAAAACAGAATGTAACAATTGTGGGAACGATTACTGGATTTTTTCCCCCCAGGGTTTGAGATTTAATTGACTCTCGATCATATGTTCACACAGTATCATAGGAACATAGTTATTTACACCATGTATTTATCCCATGCAGCAGCGCCTCCTCTCCTCCTCCTGCGCTCTGGGAGGAGTGGACAATATGACGGAGAGACGGTGGTGATTAAATATAGAGAAGGAATTTTGATAGATTCTAAGAAGATGTTTCTGAAACACCAGTCCGATGCTAAATAAGGGTGCTGTTGAATTAAATCACTGTGGCAACATGGATCTAGCGCATTGGTTCTCAAAGTGCGGCCCGCGAGCCAATGGCGGCCCGCAGAAACATTTCTGGCGGCCCGCAATGAATTACAGTTGATAGTTTTAATCCAACTGTACATTGCTTTCAAAGGATCAATCTATTTATTCGGAAGCACATACATTTGTGAGAAGACCTTCTCCACCATGGCCATCAACAAATCCAAGCAGAGATCCAGGCTGACAGATGGTCATCTACATGCTGTCCTTCGTATCGCAACAACGGAGATGGAGCTGGACATCAGAGGAATCGTGGCCAACCGAAAACAGCACCACAAATCGCATGCCAATAAAAAAAGGTATGTTGAACTAGTAACAGATATTCAGTGTGACTTAAAGCTATGGTCTACATTTTGAAAGAGGATGAGAAAAATTTGAAAAAAGCACCTCTCACACACCCCCGCCCCTCCCCTCTGAGCTCGTATGGCCCGCCCCTCGGGACCCTCTCGCGACACGCCCCCCCCCCCCCCCCTCGCAGAGCGGAGCAGGCAACAAGCCTGCTGCCTGCTGAAACCAAACGCGGCTTTGAATGCAGAGTAAAATGTCATATTCACAGTCACAACTTCCACAATAAAACCAAAGATTACCTGTTCAACATAAACTCAGCACCGCCGCTGCAGCCTGGGTCTCTCTGCACCGCGGCGCCGCGGAGCTCCAGGCCCCGACTCTTCCTGCTCCTCTCCCCCAGACACAGCACCCTGTGGCCGGTCACCCAGCGCCAAGAGTCTCCCTGTAGCATGAGGCTGTGCTCGGCGCTAGCCCACTAACACCGCCTCGTTACCGGCAGCTGGTGCACAGCGGCGGCATCGGGGCTGGCGCCGCCGCTGTGCACCAGCTGCCGGTAACGAGGCGGTGTGCCAGTACCGTTGTCGCCGTCCCCGGCAACGGGACCGCGGCGACCGCTGGTACGAGCAGCGCCGCCATTAGCAACCATTAGCACAGCCTCATGCTACAGGGAGACTCCTCGCGCTGGGTGACCGGCCACAGGGTGCTGTGTCTGGGGGAGAGGAGCAGAAAGACCAGGGCCTGGAGCTCCGCGGCACCGCAGTGCAGAGAGACCGGTCAGGCTGCGGCTGGAATCAGCTGTGTGTCGGGGAGAGGAGGAAGACCAGGAGCTCAGCAGGGCCGCGGTGTGCAGGGTGCAGAGCACCCCGGTCAGGATGCGGCTGGAAGCGGCTGTGTGTCGGGGAGAGGATCAGGGAGACTCGACGCGGCACCGGTACTAGTAATAAGGGCAGCAACACATTCTGTGCTTCTGTACTGTTCTTCTCTGAATCCTAGTGGGGCTTTTTTTTCGGCAGACCGACCGGGGGTGGAGGGCAGCAGGTGCTGAATTGGTGGGTTCATGTGTCTGTGGCTGAGCAGCTCAGAGCGGTTACAACTACTTGTAGTTTCTAAGCGGAGGGGGTGGGGACGAGGCGGGTCGAGGAGGAGCAGGCGAGACGAGGGGATAGGATGGAGGGTACGAGCCACTGGGAGCCGGGCGGGGCGCGCGGCGCCCATTGGTCAATTTCTATGCAGGCCCACGGCTGATAGACTGAATGGATTTTTTTGGTTCTTTTTGCTATTTATATTGTGTTTATGGGACCACAGGACCATAATCACTGTATAAACGATGTTAATAATAATTACCAATGCTCCAAATCGTAGACCATAGCTTTAATGACAAGCTTATTGATGACAGGCAATGATAGATATTGATGATGATGATGACTTGTTTGGTAAGTTTCTATTTTAAAAGTCTCTCTCTCTCTCCCCTGTGTGTGTGTGTGTGTGTGTGTGTGTCTGTCTGTCTCTGCAGGCTTTCCTGTGGTGCTTTGGTAGCTGAAAATCCATGCTGATAAGACAGGAAGCAAGGCACACTGAGACTGACTGTTCTAAATACATTTTTACATACATTCTGACACACAGGACTGTTGTGTGTGTGAATGTTATGTTGATGTTATGTTGACTGCAGAGGGCAGATAACCCAGGGGATTGTGTGTGCATTACAATGTTTCTCAAGGTTTTCTCAAGTTTTGCCAGGTTTAGCCTCATTTATTCATTACAATGTGTATATTGGACATTACTGGATACAGACCAATAAGTGTAAACTGTAGAACTGCAATCTGGTCATTAAAATTATTACAAATGGGATTTCTTTCTGTTTTTTTTTCTCCTTTTTTTTTTTCCTTTGGTGGCCCTCAGTCCAATGTTGGGTTCCTAATTTGGCCCTCAGGTACCAAAACTTTGAGAACCCCTGATCTAGCGCATACAGGTTGAAATTAAATGTGTGACGGCCGATAATAAAAACATAACCGTTCTTCTCAATCATCATTTCCTGAGTCTGACTTCAGTTCACCACCACACCGTCTGTGTCGCCAATTCCCCTTTTCCTCCAAACCAGGCGTACGCATGGCTCAGAGTTTGCTTAGAGCTGCGCACATTCTCCCGTCAAGTTAGTTTTTTATAGATCACAACCTTGGCGTGAAAAGTCACGTACGCCACTTTCAGGCCCGTTTTGTGCGTACGCAACAGCTATAAATGAGACCCCTGGTGTTTTCAATTGGCCTGAATGTTGAACATGTGCATGTGGAGAATGTCCATATTAGTGATCACTACTGTGTTTTCTTTAACTTGGATTGTTCTGTTGACCCTCGACCCCCCAAAATTAAGGTCTAACGGCGGATAAGCCCTGATGCCGCGGTGAGGTTCTCTGCGTTATTTGACCCAGCCAAATTGATTGGGTATCATGATGATGCAGATGCTTTTATTCAAGCTTTTAAAGGGACAACGAGGAGTTTCTATTCGGTTATAAAAAAGTCTCACGTTAATGTGGATGAATCTCTGCTACCCACACTTGTTAATGGGCCCATTTTCGATAAATATATCGTTCTGTCTCTATCATTATTTTGTTATTATTAGTGGTGGCGGAGATGCTGGTCGAGCCGACCAGCGTTTCCTTAATGAGAATAACGCAGCTGAATCGCCGTTTATGGTCGGAACTACGACGGTAACTGATCGTCTTTGAACCTCTGACTTTAATTATTGATGAATGAAAACATGAGTCTGTCTTGCGCAGGTCAAAGAATTTTACGGCGTGTGCGGAGACTCATAATGAAATGAAATTAATCCATTTATTTAAATCGTGTTCTATTTCTGAATGCGCGGCCTTGGTAAACTTGGTTATTAATTTTTTAATTAATTATTTTTTTTATTACAGGTGAGGAGGTGGATGACGGGGACGGAGAGCCAGTGAGGGGGAAAACAGCCAGACTGGAGCAGGACTTTGACCAACTTTTTGGCCCGCACTATCACAGCGGACGGAGAGCCGGTAATCAGTGCACTGCAGAGGAAGAGGTCCGTGATTATTTTCCAACACCGCAAATTCCCACCATGCAAAACCCGCTGCAGTGGCGGGCCGAGAATGAGGACAGATTCCCCCATTTGGCTAAATTGGGCAAGCGTTACACCTGGCCATTCCAGCAACCAGCACGCCGAGCGAGAGGATTTTTTCTCTGGCTGGAAATACCATCATGCGACAGCGGGCGAGCCTTCATCCTGCCCACGTCGATGCCCTCGAAAAACAGCTCACCGCTGTATTATTTACAGTAATTAGACTGATCGATAAAACTTTGAATAATTAGCAGAATCAGTTACATTCTGAGGAATGATCAAACATGACACTTCTCTTGATAACAAGAAAACAGAATGTAACAATTGTGGGAACGATTACTGGATTTTTTCCCCCAGGGTTTGAGATTTAATTGACTCTCGATCATATGTTCACACAGTATCATAGGAACATATAGTTATTTACACCATGTATTTATTCCATGCAGCAGCGCCTCCTCTCCTCCTCCTGCGCTCTGGGAGTGGACAATGTGACGGAGAGACGGTGGTGATTAAATATAGAGAAGGAATTTTGATTTTACATTTTCAGTTAGATTCTAAGAAGATGTTTCTGAAACACGTCCGATGCTAAATAAGGGTGCTGTTGAATTAAATCACTGTGGCAACATGGATCTAACGCATACGGGTTGAAATTAAATGTGTGACGGCCGATAATAAAAACATAATCATTCTTCTCACTCATCATTTCCTGAGTCTGACTTCAGTTCACCACCACACCGTCTGTGTCGCCAATTCCCCTTTTCCTCCAAACCATGCGTACGCATGGCTCAGAGTTTGCTTAGAGCTGCGCACATTCTCACGTCAAGTTAGTTTTTTATAGATCACAACCTTGGCGTGGAAAGTCACGTACGCCACTTTCAGGCCCGTTTTGTGCGTACGCAACGGTTATAAATGAGACCCCTGGTCTTTTCAATAGAGATTGCCAGCGTGTCGTCATCATGACGTATTCCCGGCGGGGAACGCAAAGCATTGTGGGAAACTTTGGCACAAACAAACGCGCCAGACTTTGAATTTGTGGAGGCAAGAACGCGAGTTTCAAATATCTACTGCTCTGGTTTGAAGATGCCATCAACCTGCTGTGTTGTGAACTGCAACAGTCGTTCGCACGATAGACAGGGCAAAAAGTTACATTTAGTACCATATAAGTAAGGGATAATGTATAGTTCGGAGGTTGTTATGGAGAAATAAACCCCGACAGGTTGTATGGAACCCGGTTTCATTCAACATGAAGGGGTTTATTTCTCCATAACAACCGACCAACTGTACATTATCCCGCTTATTACACGGTTTACGAGTGAAATAATTAATTTGAAACATAATGTTGATCAAAATACGACTTTCATCGATTTAAAATTGCATTTAGCGAATCTGCAAGACCGGTCACTTCCGCTGTTTTGCCGAGCCTCCTCCCGTTCGTGCATTTGAAGCCTTTGATAATCTATCAGTGGATCGATGGATTACCATACACGTGTTAAGATGTGTGTATTGTGTGTAGTCGTATCTGTCATAAACAAGAGATTAACTTTACTGTTTACGGGGTGCGTTTGTGTCGCGGAGCCGCGGTGCCACCGAGACGAGAGGAGAGCTGTGACACCGGGTCAGAGGCTCTGATCAGCAGGTTTGGTTTCCAGCCACGATGTGGAAGGAGCCTCCACTCTCCTTGTAACAAGTTACAAGTCATTTATCTCTAACATCACTATTAGTCCGACGCTGTTTAATGACGGTAAAAATGAAACACAAGGTAAATATCCTGCATAGTTTCTCTTTTCTGTGCTGCGCTGATCAGAGCGGCGTCCCTAGCAACGGTCTGTTATACGTGACGAAGGTCCGTTATACAGAAATAACAGACCGCAGAACGCAGCACTGGACCAATCAGAGCAGCATTTAATAGAGCCGTGTAATAATTATATATATATGGGTGCTGGAAGTTGGGCAGCAGGTTAATGTCAGCGGACCACACCATGTTCATAGGGATCCAGCCCTTTGATTGTCTTTATTTTGTCCTCGTATCGTTTATTTGCGGCTGGATTTAGTTTTAGGCGGTATGGTTCTTTGTTGTTTTCCTTTGCCCGCTGCATTGTGCCAGTTAATTCTGTTTTTTATTGTACTTTTGTTATTATTTACATTGTCCATGTCTAGCGCGCTATGTAGATCGGGGGAAATTGGCCAAAGATACCCACAATCCTTTGCGTTTCTGATGACGTTGCCGCCCAGTTGGTCACGTGTCTTGGCAATCTCTATTGGCCTGAATGTTGAACATGTGCATGTGGAGAATGTCCATATTAGTGATCACGACTGTGTTTTCTTTAACTTGGATTGTTCTGTTGACCCTCGACCCCCCAAAATTAAGGTCTAACGGCGGATAAGCCCTGATGCTGCGGTGAGGTTCTCTGCGTTATTTGACCCAGCCAAATTGATTGGGTATCATGATGATGCAGATGCTTTTATTCAAGCTTTTAAAGGGACAACGAGGAGTTTCTATTCGGTTATAAAAAAGTCTCACGTTAATGTGGATGAATCTCCGCTACCCACACTTGTTAATGGGCCCATTTTCGATAAATATATCGTTCTGTCTCTATCATTATTTTGTTATTATTAGTGGTGGCGGCTCGACCAGCGTTTCCTTAATGAGAATAACGTAGCTGAATCGCCGTTTATGGTCGGAACTACGACGGTAACTGATCGTCTTTGAACCTCTGACTTTAATGATTGATGAATGAAAACATGAGTCTGTCTTGCACCGGACAAAGAATTTTACGGTGTGTGCGGAGGCTCATAAATGTAGTGTGAAAACGAAATGAAATGAATCCATTGATTTAAATCGTGTTCTATTTCTGAATGCGCAGCCTTGGTAAACTTGGTTATTAATTTTTTAATTAATTATTTTTTTTATTATAGGTGAGGAGGTGGATGACGGGGACGGAGAGCCAGTGAGGGGGAAAAAAGCCAGACTGGAGCAGGACTTTGACCAACTTTTTGGCCCGCACTATCACAGTGGACGGAGAGCCGGTAATCAGTGCACTGCAGAGGAAGAGGTCCGTGATTATTTTCCAACACCGCAAATTCCCACCATGCAAAACCCGCTGCAGTGGCGGGCCAAGAATGAGGACAGATTCCCCCGTTTGGCTAAATTGGGCAAGCGTTACCTGGCCATTCCAGCAACCAGCACGCCGAGCGAGAGGATTTTTTCTCTGGCTGGAAATACCATCACGCGACAGCGGGCGAGCCTTCATCCTGCCCACGTCGATGCCCTCGAAAAACAGCTCACCGCTGTATTATTTACAGTAATTAGACTGATCGATAAAACTTTGAATAATTAGCAGAATCAGTTACATTCTGAGGGATGATCAAACATGACACTTCTCTTGATAACAAGAAAACAGAATGTAACAATTGTGGGAACTATTACTGGATTTTTTCCCCCAGGGTTTGAGATTTAATTGACTCTCGATCATATGTTCACACAGTATCATAGGAACATATAGTTATTTACACCATGTATTTATTCCATGCAGCAGCGCCTCCTCTCCTCCTCCTGCGCTCTGGGAGTGGACAATGTGACGGAGAGACGGTGGTGATTAAATATAGAGAAGGAATTTTGATAGATTCTAAGAAGATGTTTCTGAAACACGTCCGATGCTAAATAAGGGTGCTGTTGAATTAAATCACTGTGGCAACATGGATCTAACGCATACGGGTTGAAATTAAATGTGTGACGGCTGATAATAAAAACATAATCGTTCTTCTCAATCATCATTTCCTGAGTCTGACTTCAGTTCACCACCACACCGTCTGTGTCGCCAATTCCCCTTTTCCTCCAAACCATGCGTACATTGCTCAGAGTTTGCTTAGAGCTGCGCACATTCTCCCATCAAGTTAGTTTTTTATAGATCACAACCTTGGCGTGAAAAGTCACGTACGCCACTTTCAGGCCCGTTTTGTGCGTACGCAACGGTTATAAATGAGACCCCTGGTCTTTTCAATTGGCCTGAATGTTGAACATGTGCATGTGGAGAATGTCCATATTAGTGATCACTACTGTGTTTTCTTTAACTTGGATTGTTCTGTTGACCCTCGACCCCCCAAAATTAAGGTCTAACGGCGGATCATAAGCCCTGATGCTGCGGTGAGGTTCTCTGCGTTATTTGACCCAGCCAAATTGATTGGGTGTCATGATGATGCAGATGCTTTTATTCAAGCTTTTAAAGGGACAACGAGGAGTTTCTATTTGGTTATAAAAAAGCCTCACGTTAATGTGGATGAATCTCCGCTACCCACACTTGTTAATGGGCCCATTTTCGATAAATATAACGTTCTGTCTCTATCGTTATTTTGTTATTATTAGTGGTGGCGGAGATGCTGGTCGAGCCGACCAGCGTTTCCTTAATGAGAATAACGCAGCTGAATCGCCGTTTATGGTCGGAACTACGGGAGCGTGCCTATGTTCCCACAGCCCTATGTTCCCTCAGCCCTATGTTCCCTCTGGACTCTCTCTACCTATCTGGCCTGTCTAGCCTCGACCTGGTCTTTTTACTAAACTTAACCAACTCTTTTCTTCATTGCCTAAACCCAACCAATGGTGGGACCAAAGGGCTGAGGGAACATAGGGCCTAATTTTCAGTGACAACAAAAGTTAGAAATGAGGGAACATAGGGCTGAGGGAACATAGGCATGACCCCGGAACGACGACAGTAACTGAACGTCTTTGAACCTCTGACTTTAATTATTGATGAATGAAAACATGAGTATGTATTGCGCCGGTCAAAGAATTTTACGGTGTGTGCGGAGACTCATAAATGTAGTGTGAAAACGAAATTAAATTAATCCATTGATTTAAATCGTGTTCTATTTCTGAATGCGCGGCCTTGGTAAACTTGGTTATTAATTTTTTAATTAATTATTTTTTTTTATTACCTGGCCATTCCAGCCACCAGGACGCCGAGCGAGAGGATTTTTTCTCTGGCTGGAAATACCATGCCTGAGCAGGACTGTGATGGTGATGAACAGACTTGCAGGTCCATGCCTGTGTTCAGGGCCGGCTCTTGGCATAGGTGATATAGGCGGTCGCCTAGACCAGTGGTTCTCAACTGGTGGGTCGGGACCCAAAAGTGGGTCTAGACCCGTTCTGGATGGGTCGTGGACAGTTGGTCAAAAAAGTAAATAATATTTAATGCACATCTGATGTTGGACATGTCTTTTATTTTGAAAAATAACTTATTTTGAAAGGCACGCGAGACACGTGAACACATGCCGTTGTAATGCTCCTCCTCAGTTTCTTATTAATGTGGCCTGAATGCAGTGAATCTTGTTTTGTTTTGTGGGTCTTTATTTTGTGCAATTTGATATTTATTCACTTTTGTGAATATGCTCTGAATGCAGAGATGCATTAGAAGTCAAATATATCGTTTTGTTGGTCTCCATTTTGTGCAGTTTGATATTTTTTTATTCACTTCCGTACATGCAGTTGTCATGGTCCTCCTCAGTTTCATTCATGTGCTCTGAAATGCACTTTGCTCAATAAAGAGCAAAATGAGTTTTTAAAGGCTTAAAAAAAAAATTCTTGGTTTGAATTCTATAAAAGTGGGACAATGTGGAGCCCAGAGTGAGACTAGTTGAGAACCCCTGGCCTAGAGCGGCAACTGCTGGAGGGGCGCCCCAGTCAAGGGGGGGGGGGGGGGGGGGATTATGATAATACTAATAATGATTTATGTCCGCTGGCGCCCCCTCACTTTTCTGTGTAGAAAAAAAACCCCAAAACAATAAATAAACAATGACAAACATATTCCTAAATTGGCAGATACCTGTCTGCAGCAGGAATGCTCTCAAGCCGTTTTCTTGTTAGAAACGCACATTTTTACTGTAATTAGAGGTGTGGCACAAATGCCGGCGCGTTTGCGCGACCGTCTCGATATTTATTTTTTTCATGTGTCTGTGACAACACATATAGGGTACATTATATAGGCTAAATATTGTAAATTTTGTGTTTTTTGTCTATTTAGTTGATATTTGGAGAAATTTTCTCATTTAGGGCTACACACATCTCATGAAGTTTGAAATGTAACGTGAAGTCAATATTTAGCTTCTGTTATCCCACATTTGAGACATTTGGTGAGAATGACAGTTAGGACTAACATTTATGCTCAAAAAGCATATGTCCCTATATCTTATATCTGATTAGATGTTTAGATTATTGACTATATGCTGTTGATTGTATATACTGTATGTTGTCTATGTAAATCTTTTGTTATGTTTGGACTGTGTATTTCTGAATTGTATTTTTATTTTATTCTTATTATTTTTATTGTTACACTGATCGGACCCCAGGAAGAATAGTTGATGTAAACTACATCAGCTAATGGGGATCCAAATAAAATCAAAAAAAAAAAAAAAAGAACAACTCTATACAAGATTGGCAACACTTTCGTGAATTTAGAAATAAATGCACTGCCCTTGTTAGAAAATGTAAAGCCAGCTATTACCTGTCTTTAACCACAGACACCTTAAACGACCATTCTAAGTTTTGGAAAACCATCAAGGGGCTACAAAATAAGACAGCAGCTAGCTTCCCACAAAAATTAAAGCTAAACAATACTTTCACTAGCGATAAAAATGAAATGTCCAATCTATTTAATGACCACTTCAAAAATGCTGGCCATATCTTTGATTCTTCTAAATTTATTCATAGTGCATTTGCTCCTTCTGAATCTGTAGAATCAGTGGATGTGCCCGTCTCAAACTCTGGCTTTCACCTTACCCCCTTCTCAGCATCTGAAGTCCTGCACGCTTTACAAACGTTATATCTTAAGAAATCTTGATCCATCTCTTCTCAAATCAGCAGCAATCAATCAATCATAGCAAAAACTGTAACTGATATTTTTAATTTATCCATCTCCACACAGGCATTTCCAGTTTTATGGAAGCAAGCTTTTGTCATGCCCTTGCTGAAATCAGGTGATTCCTCAGATTTAAATAATTATAAACCCATTTCTAATCTCTCAACCCTTGCAAAATTATTCGAGTCCTTGGTGTCCACCCAACTCCATCAGCTACTGGAGTCCAATAACATACTCAACCCTTCACAGTCTGGGTTCAGACCAGGACATAGTACAATCACTGCCACTCTTAAAGTCCTGGATGAAGTACAATCAGCCCTTGATAGCAAGAAAGTCTGTTTAGCCTTGTTTATCGATCTTAGAAAGGCTTTTGATACTGTTGATCACGGTCATCTTCTGAAAATTATCCAAAATATCGGATTTAGTAATAATATGGTAATGTGGTTTAAAAGCTACCTAACAGAATGTGTCCAGTCTGTCCATCTTGGTACAGTAATATCCGACCCCATCACTCTGGATAAGGGTGTCCCGCAAGGGTCAGTTTTAGGGCCATTACTCTTTTTACTTTATATTAACAATATCTGCGATCAGTTGAAATTCTCTTCTTATCATATGTATGCTGATGACACTGTTCTTTACACCTCTGCCTCCTCTTTAGAAGCAGCATTTGCCAACCTGCAAGCTGATTTTACTTCCTTGCAGCATTCTCTCTTCGACCTCTAGCTGGAGTACACGGAGAGGGCTTCAGAGAAATGCTTACATTTTTTGAGCCTGGCTTATGTAGTCCCATTTTACAGCACGTTATGGAACACTATAAAACATCAGTACGACAGCCTGCGTGAAAACATCATGAGGGAAATGAGAGGCCAGAGTGTGTCCCTAACAACAGATCTGTGGACATCCACTACCATGGACCCGTACATCACTGTGACCGCATGGAAGCTGAAGGCCCGAGTGTTGGGCACATCCATGATGTCAGAGAGGCACACGGCTGTCAATATTGCCGACCGTCTTTCTGAGATAATCAAGGAATGGGACATAACAGTGTTTTGCACAGTCCACGATAATGCCAGTAACATATGAACTTAGCCATGGAGCTATGTGAAAAGTTCCCCGAAGATCTGGGATACACTGGCCACACGCTGCAGCTGGCAATAAAGTCTGGTTTAGTCTTACCTGGTGTAGTGAGGGCTATTGATGCAGCACGGAGAGTTGTCAGCCACTTTCAGCCACTTTAAGACTCATGAACTCACATTGACTTGCACTATTGCACTTTGCACCATACTGTGTACATGATGTCGCTGGGTACTGTTCCCTGTCATTTGTAAATTGTATTGTATTTTGTAATTTATTCTATCCCCCGCATGTGTTTTTCATGTGGGGTCGTGTCGTGTTGTATGTACTGGAGAGCAAACCAAGACAAATTCCTTGTCACTGGTTGACATGGCAATAAATTTTCTTTGACTTTGACTTTTGACTTTCGCCACTTGGCGCTGGCGACCTGCGCCCTGAAGAGACGGCAAGAACAGCTTGGCATAAGAGCCAACAAACCCCAGACTGACTGCTCCACCGTAGTCATGCTCCAGCGGCTTTTCGAGCAACGAATTGCGGTGCAATCTGTGCTTTCAGATGAAGCGGTCACAAAACCAAGCGTCCAGAAATCCCTCGCCATGAAAGCGTCACAGTGGGAGCTGGTGGAACAGCTTATTCCAGTGCTGCAGCCCTTGGCCAAGGCTACTGACAGGGTTCCTACACAAGTATGGAAAGTATGGAAAAGTATGGAATTTGATTTTATATATTTCCAGGTCTGGAAAAGTATGGAAAATGGAAATTATTGTATGGAAATATATTTATCTTAATACTTATCTGGGTTTGGTCTTATCTGAAGTTATCTGGATTAATTATTTTGTATGTGCTATTGTACCTATCCACCTTTTTCCGAACGTCAAAAACGTAGCCTGTTTTGCCTGTTTTGCTCTTCCGGTGGAATTTTATGTTTACGTTTCCATAGTTTCGGTAGTCGCGGTAAATGCATGGAATTTTTTTTTTTTTTTTCAATGAAAATCTGTAAAACGCATGGATCATCACACCAGCTTTTAACAGTGGATATCACACAAATTGACATCGGTGTTAAAAGCCAGCGTTAATAGATCCATGCGTTTACCGCAACTATGACAACGACTGAAAACCATGGAAACGTAAACGTACAATTCCACCAAACCGGCAATAGATGACATTCGTAAACTTGTGGATAGCTACAATCTCCTGGAAATTATTTGGTTACATAATGACATACACATTCAGAATAATGAAAACAAATGATTAATTGCATGATTTTTTATATAATGCATTTACTCAAATATTACAAATTATTTTAATTTTTTTACCCAGAAGTCTGGAAAAAGTATGGAATTTGGAAATTTCAAATGTGTAGGAACCCTGTACTGAAATAATGTGTGGTGAACTGCATGTGGGACTGTCTTTCATCTACCCAGTGATTTTAAACATGGTCAACATAACTCTGCGTGTTCAATCATCTGACCTGGCTGCCGTGCGTGGAGAGCAGTTAAAAAAACGGTTCAAACTGGACTCAGATGACCTGGTGGAATCCATCCCTATTGTGGCCTGTGGGCTCGATGCCCGGTTCAAGCATCTTCAGTTCATCCCGGAGAATAAAAAAGAGGCCGCCCAGACGCACCTTAAAGCCCTGCTTGAAGAGGAGGGAGAGCCAAGTGCGCTAAATGAAATTAATCCATTGATTTAAATCATGTTCTATTTCTGAATGCGCAGCCTTGGTAAACTTGGTTATTAATTTTTTAATTAATTATTTTTTTTTATTATAGGTGAGGAGGTGGATGACGGGGACGGAGAGCCAGTGAGGGGGAAAACAGCCAGACTGGAGCAGGACTTTGACCAACTTTTTGTCCCGCACTATCACAGCGGACGGAGAGCCGGTAATCAGTGCAATGCAGAGGAAGAGGTCCGAGAATCCGGTCAATTTTCAAAATAAAATAAATGATGATAAATTTGCTTGTCCATCTATAAATATTTGTCAGTTGCGTCTGCACACAAGACACACATACATACATACAGCGCTAGAGACAGACCTGTGTGTGTGGAAAACCGAGTACAGGCGGGCGGGATATTCAAAGCTTGGGGCGAGCCCGAGCTCCATGTGTGTGTGCGTGTCTCAGACGTTTGAATGATGGATCCAATATCAGTGGCTGGTGAATCGTGTGCAGGCTGACGTATAATCCGTGCGCCTGCATTATCCAATGCGGAAAAAAAAAACACACTTTCATCCCAGATTTACTCAAAAATAGAATTTTGCACAAAGTTTGGCCTACATCGTCTGATAGATGAGTTATCACATTAATTTTATGATCCAGAGTGGGCTCAAATTCAGTTTTCTTTTCTGTACACCTTTAAAAAATCTGAAGTCATGCAACCCCTAGTGGTGGCAGCATCCTGCTATGGGGGTGTTTTTCAGCTGCAGGACAGGACGACTGGTTGCAATTGAAGGAAAGATGAATGCGGCCGAGTAGAGAGATATCCTGGAAGAAAACCTCTTCCAGAGTGCTCAGGACCTCAGACTGGGCCGAAGGTTCACCTTCCAACAAGACAATGACCCTAAGCACACAGCTAAAATGGGCGCATGACGTCTGTCCGACTACCCATTTCTCCGACTCCGACCATACATTTCTTTATTTTTGCGTCATCAGTCCGACCTCCCACTTCTCCGACTTAAGTAGCCCTAACCCTTAACCTTACCCTAAACTTAACCTCAAAACTGTAGAATGGGTAGTCGGAGAAATGAGCCGTCGGACTTGTGGGCAGTCGGACTGATGTATGCTCCCCAGCTAAAATAACAGAGGAGACAACTCTGTGACCATTCTTGACTGGCCCAGCCAGAGCCCTGACCTAAACCCAACTGAGCATCTCTGGAGAGACCTGAAAATGGCTGTCCACCAGCGTTCACTATCCGACCTGACGGAACTGGAGAGGATCCTCAAATCCAGGTGTGAAAGACTTGTTGCATCATTCCCAAGAAGACTCATGGCTGTACTAGCTCAAACGGGTGCTTCTACTCAATACTGAGCAAAGGGTCTGAATACTTATGACCATGTGATATTTCAGTTTTTCTTTTTTAATAAATTTGCAAAAATTTCTACATTTCTGTTTTTTCTGTCAAGATGGGGTGCTGAGTGTACATTAATGAGAAATAAAATGAACTTTTGCTAAAATAAAGCAAATGGCTGCAATGAAACAAAGAGTGAAAAATTTAAAGGGGTCTGAATACTTTCCGTACCCACTCATACGTAAGGTATATTGCAGGGAGGAGGAACAGGAGGTTTACCGGTGGGTATAAAAGGAGTCTCAAGCCAAGCAGGTTGGACTCACTTCCCCAACAAATCAACTAACGCCTTAAGAAGGCTTAATTAGCCGAAACATTGCGTAACAGTTGATCTATATTTAGGCCATTGAGGTCCAACCCTTGTATTATAATGTAAAGAAAATGTATATGTACGGTCATGTAGGCCTATGTGGGAGGCCTTTGCAGGATGTCGGCTGAACCGAGAGATGGAGAGCACCTCCTGGCACTTCTGTACCTAACCCGTGGCAGAAGACGCCAGCGCACCAACCGACCCCAGAGAGGGGACTGGAGTTATGGGAGGTCTGCAGGGAGGAAGGACCGAGCACCTGACACAGTCCCCTACCCTAACCCTTTAGTCTAAATACATGCTTCCCTATGGGGATTTTTCCCCACGCCCATAACTCACCAACGGTACCTCCTACAAACTTCTAATTGGCGTCTCCCCCCTGTATTTCGGCCACGTAGACACCAAGCACGGGGTCTCTACGACCTCCCTGGGCCGAGTTAAGACGACTTCCGGTCGGCAGTGGGCGGGACTTCCGGTCAGACTCAAAATCGCCTGATTCGTGCTCCTAAGTGGTTTCTGACATGTCACTTTGCACTAACTAACATTTGGCACTTAGTCAAACTGGCGCTTTTCACTTGACTTTTTACACTTCCCTATTATCCTAACCCAAACCCTATCCAAACCCTCTACTACAGCTTCCTGCTCATGAATAAGCTGCACTAAAACACGGTGGCTCTGCTCTTCCACAGAATGGTGTTTGAGACCCTTCCCATGTTCACCGGAGGAACCTGCAGCACTCAGTTCAGACAGTGAAGCTCCAGACGTCTAACCCCGCCCCAAACCCTGATCCCGCTCCCATTCTATCTGCAGTACAAACCGGTGGCGCTGCTCTTCCACAAAATGCTGTTCGAGACCACTTCCGCGTTCACCGGAGGAACCGGTTTGTGGTGTACCAACTGAAAGTGAAGATCCACACGTCTAACCCCGCCCACACGCGGCGAGAAGACAATTAAGCTGATGCTATTTGAGTTCCCACAGCCACTTCCTGTCTGTGGAGACATGAAGGTGGAGTTCTTCCAGGGTTCCTACGCAAGTATGGAAAAGTATGGAATTTGATTTTATGCATTTCCAGGTCTGTAAAAGTATGGAAAATGGAAACTATTGTATGGAAATATATTTATTTTATTTATCTTATCTTGGTTTGGTCTTATCTTAAGTTATTTGGGTTAATTATTTCGTATGCGCTATTGTATCTAGCTACAATCTACTGGAGATTATTTGGTTGCATAATGGCATACCCATTCAGAATATTGAAAACAAATAATAAATTGCATGCTTTTTTTATATTATGCACATCTATTTACTTAAATATCGCAAATTATTTGATTTTTTTTTACCGAGAAGTCTGGAAAAAGTATGGAATTTGGTAATTTCAAATGTGTAGGAACCTTGTCTTCCACAAGCAGAGAACGAGGGTTAGCAGCAGCAGCAGCAGCCGCAGCCCTGCCAAACTAGAGGCTGACATTTTCTCGGGATTCCCGCGTGAATCCTGTGATTCGGGAGTCAATTTATTTTTAATCACGTGATTGGGACGTGACGGGAAAAAATGTAAGCGGGAGTGAACGGGACCAGGAATCAAAGCACGACATTCAAAGAAGCACAAGCCAGGCAGTAGGCTACGTTAAAAACCCGGATTGTGCGCTCAAAACGGTCCAAAAGTTCAGTGTGTGGACTGATGCAGCTACACTTCACACCCTCAGTGATCACTGTCGTGGCTCCGTAGCTGAGTATAACCTGTGTAAATCAACGTACCGGTAGGGAAACGTTTTCCGCCAGTAAGAGGAGTCAGCTGATGCGGAGGCGGCGTAATCTCCACCTCGCATTAAACAGCTGATGCACACAAGCAAAAAATAAAGAAAGAAAGAGAGAGAAAGGACGAGGAGGGCGTTCATTATCACTAATTGAAATAACAAAACAAGACGGTAGATGTGGCGTCAACACATCTACCGTCTTGTTTTGTCTGTCATTCAGCCTGACAGTCCGTGTCTGTCAAACGGGAACAGGACCGGATCGGGAGTGATTTATTCGGGATTTGAACGGGACAGGATTATTTTTTGACTTTGTCACGGGACCGGGACGGGACGGGAATTTTTTTGCGGGACAGGATTGAAAAAACTCTCCCGTGTCAGCCTCTATGCCAAACCCCAGGGCCGGCTCTACGCAGGGGCAAGAGAATCCAAATTTTAGAAGTTTAGAAAGCACATTTTAATATACTCAAAAAATGTGTATATTACAAGTTGACAAAATTATCTGCAGTAGCACAAAAATCCACCGGAAAAGGGACACTGTTCTTTTCTAAAATGTGTTTTTAGTATTCATAAGACTACCTTTCAGTTTTGTAAATCTTGACCATAGTAGAGTTGCAGTGCATCTTCAGGTATATGCATCCCTAACCCTCCATATAATGTGGCTCTTTGCATTACAACAGTAAAAAATTTGGGCTCTAAGACCCTGGTTGGCCCCCCGGCCCCTAGTTGGACAGGTCTGAAGGTAGAAGCCTGACAAAGTGTAATCCACTTCTCCAGGTTGGGGTTGGACACATAGCCAACAACCCAATTCAATAAAGTTACTATCAGCACGGAGAATAAAAAGTGCTGGAGCACGATGTGTTCACATGATGCCCCCTTCACATTTCTGACTGCCCCCTCATATATGCCGCCTAGAACCGGCCCTGCCAAACCCTGCAGCCAAGAAGGTCAGGGTGGAGGGGGACACGGACCAGGGCAAAGATGTCGTCCAGGCGGTGGAGGACTTGCCCCAGGAGGATGTGAGGTGACGCAGCAGTTGTTTGTTGTTTGCTGTTTTGTTTGTTGTTATAAAGCAGAGTTGCGTAACGAAAGCGTTGATTCCCTGGTTACAGGATGCAGAGATGAGGAAAACGGCTGAGGTACCCGGTGGGATTTGTAATGCAGAGTTTTGCCGTCGGTGGGGGAGAGACTGGGCGCCTCTCCGCCCCAGAGCGGTGGAGGTGGAGGTGTTTTGGCCCCTATGACCCCGGAGAGTGGCCGTCAGCAGGGCCGGACCCCAGGCCACCACCCCCAAGACCCTGAGCGAGGAACTTTTTTGTTTATTTTGGTTGGTTTTTATTTCTAGTAGTTTGAATGTTTTTGAAATTTAATTATTTTCGTTTGTTTTTATGGAAAAAATTAACATAATTTTTTTCGGTTCAATTTATTACAACCCTTTTCTTTGAAGTTTCGTTTGGTTGTAATTGATTCTTTGTTTTAAAAATAAAAAGAATTTGAAGGTGCTGTACTGTGTCTTGGGTTGTTATTATTTAACTACTCTAAGTTAATTAAAAATTAAATTACATGTTGAAGTGACACTACAACTAGGACAACACCAGTTGTCAATGACAAATCAACAATAAAAATAAAAACAATAAATGAGAAAGGGTTACAATATAACGAACAACTAAAAAAACCCTACAAAACCCTTTATTTTCCTTTTAAAGGAGCATGAGGCAAGATCAAGGAATAAAACTCACTAGCGATACAACGGCCGTCAGGGTTACTGCAGCCATCAGCCCAGCTGGTGCGGGAGCGCGCATCAACTCTCCACAGCTGCAGCTGATGCTGTGACAGTGACACTGTGGCTGAATTGGAAACGGCGTAACGTTACTATACCAGTGTTTTACATTAATCAGCCGCCACAGTTTGGTTTGTGTCCACCGCAGCAGTCTCTCACAGAAAAAAAGAACAGCTTCACTGTCTCTCATCTCTGCCAGTCAGCCCCTCGACCTGCTGTCTCTCTCACGACACACACGCACGCACACACGCACACGCACGTCGTGCTTGGCTGTTAATAAACAGTAAATGCGCCGTGCCGCGCTCATTGTACAGTGCTCAATTTACCGCGACACCCGGAGTTTGACCGCCCGGGCATCAGGTCAGCACCGGCCGCCGCCTCTGTGAGCCGCTGGTGCCGCTCGGCTGCTCTAGTGGCTCTGCTGCTCCCAACACGTCGGAGAATTTCCTTACAGGCGTTGTTTGGATGAACTGACCACGGATGAATCAATCGGCTCACTGTAAAATTTATTTATTGCCTCTGTGACGAGCCGCTGCTGCTGCTGCGTGTGTGTGGCTCTGCACTCCTCCGAAAAATGTCGGAGCAAACCTACTTACAGACGTTATTTGGATAAACTGACAACAGATTGGGACACTAAACTGTCACTTTCTCGCATGAAAAAATATTAAAATGTAAGAAAGTGACGTTATTTCTCTACTCGCTGCTCACATGACTGTTCAGGCTGCAAGACATCCGCCGACCGCTGGGCACAAGCGCTGGAAAGCCGCAGCTGTCGAGGACGCGCATGCAGCGTCATTTGACGTCACATCCGCGGACAGCGCGGGAAATTCGGACCCAGAATTGCAGCTCATTATGCAGCACACAGCCTGTTCAAGGCAACGGAGAGATACGCGGGTGGGCTCATTCTTTTTGGTTTTTAACGCTTCATCGCCCATTAGCAGTAAAAAACTTAAAACGCATGTGCATTTCTTGCCTCATGAACCTTTAAAAAAACAAACAAAATATAATTTATTTTTCCTTTCAAAACAATTTAAAATAACTTAACCAAATAGCAAGAAATAGGCCCTGTAGACGGCCTGATGACCCTGATGACCTCCAGAGTCATCGAGAGGGGCAGGGCCTGAAAACTGAGCCGCCTCCGGCCAATCCAATTTTATCTAAGAAGAAAAAAACTTCCACCCTGAGATTCAGCAGTGAAATGAGCTCTGAAAGCCCTCCCATTCATTAAATAACCTCTGTTTTGCGTATTCGCGTAGTTCTTTAAATGCAATTGTAGAAAGACAATACGTTACTACGGAAAACAGCCTCTTTGTACTTTTACTTTTGCCAATGAATGACAGAATGATTGTAAATCAATACCGAGTTATGGGGATGGTATTTTGTTCTTCTTTTCTCTATTTCATTTCATGTCCAGCACAGATTTCCTGTGCGAACAAATACATTAAACTTACTTAACTATTCTGTTTGCATTTTTTTCCTCTTAAATAACAAAAGATGGAGGAGGAGGAGGAAAGAGAGGAGGCCGAGGAATTCCTGGGTAAGGACTTTTTATTTTTATAATAAGTTAGTGAGGAAGTACAGATAAGGAAGGACATTAAAGGGAGAGTACTATAAAATGAAAATTTGTTTTCACAAACAATTTGTCTAAAGGGATGGCATCATAACAACATCCTCTGCCCTGAGATGCAATGGAGTACGAGCAGCAGCAGCAGCAGGAGGAGGAGGAGGAAGAACACAACGGTTCGCCGCTCCGATGAACAGATCCACGCAATCACAGACAGGAAGCCACGTCGGCTCAGTTCTGCACCACAGGACTGGAATTAAAGCTCGCCTCAACTGTCGGCTCATTCAGTCACACCAGAATGTGAATTTATCTGATTCTTTTTTATGCCAAATTTTTATTTTGGTTTTGGTTTTGGCAGCTGCGGCGTAAAGGATGGAAGGAAGAAGATGAGGGGGACCAGCCCGAAGGCGGCCGAGGCGGGATGGGCCGCAGCATCCCCCCCCCCCCCCCCCCCCGCAACCACAGGAGGATGTGAGGTGACGCAGCAGTTATTTGTTTGCTGTTATAAAGCAGAGTTGCGTAGCGATAGCGTTGATTCCCTGGTTACAGGATGCAGGGATGAGGAAAACGGCTGAGGTACCCGGTGGGATTTGTAAAGCAGAGTTTTGCCGTCGGTGGGGGAGAGACTGGGCGCCTCTCCGCCCCAGAGCGGTGGAGGTGTTTTGGCCCCTATGACCCCGGAGAGTGGCCGTCAGCAGGGCCGGACCCCAGGCCACCACCCCCAAGACCTGAGCGAGGAACTTTTTTGTTTATTTTGGTTGGTTTTTATTTCTAGTAGTTTGAATGTTTTTGAAATTTAATTATTTTCGTTTGTTTTTATGGACAAAATTAACATTATAATTTTTTTTTGGTTCAATTTATTACAACCCTTTTCTTTGAAGTTTCGTTTGGTTGTTATTGATTCTTTGTTTTAAAAATAAAAAGAATTTGAAGGTGCTGTACTGTGTCTTGGGTTGTTATTATTTAACTACTCTAAGTTAGTTAAAAATTAAATTACACGTTGAAGTGACACTACAACTAAGACAACACCAGTTGTCAATGACAAATCAACAATAAAAATAAAAACAAGAAATGAGAAAGGGTTACAATATAATGAACAACTAAAAAAACCCTACAAAACCCTTTATTTTCCTTTTAAAAAAACAAACAAAATATAATTTATTTTTCCTTTCAAAACAATTTAAAATAACTTAACCAAATAGCAAAAAATAGGCCCTGTAGACGGCCTGATGACCCTGATGACCTCCAGAGTCATCGAGAGGGGCAGGGCCTGAAAACTGAGCCGCCTCCGGCCAATCCAATTTTATCTAAGAAAAAAAAAAAAACTTCCACCCTGAGATTCAGCAGTGAAATGAGCTCTGAAAGCCCTCCCATTCATTAAATAACCTCTGTTTTGCGTATTCGCGTATGTTCTTTAAATGCAATTGTAGAAAGACAATACGTTACTACGGAAAACAGCCTCTTTGTACTTTTACTTTTGCCAATGAATGACAGAATGATTGTAAATCAATACCGAGTTATTGGGGATGGTATTTTGTTCTTCTTTTCTCTATTTCATTTCATGTCCAGCACAGATTTCCTGTGCGAACAAATACATTAAACTTACTTAAGGCAAGGCAAGGCAAGGCAAGGCAAGGCAAGGCAAGGCAAATAAATAAATAAATATAAATAAATAAAGAAACTTCCTTAAAGGTTGAATATGTAGAATATTTATCAAAAGCTATATTTTTTAAAAAAATAATACATCCACGAGGCGTTTTGAGGGCTACAGAATGAAAGTATTGCCTCTCCTTAAAAAAATTTTTTTTGTCTGAAATAATGTTTTAAAAAAAAATTTGACGGGCTCGACAATGACTTTCTGTCACGTTCTGTTTACATTCGCCACTGAACTTTTTTTTTTTTTTCAACTTGACGAGAGCAGTGACAGCGGAGGCTCTTGAGCGCAGGTTTGGTTTTCAGCAGCGGTGTGGAAGGCAGAGAGCCTCCACTCTCCCTGTAACAAGCTAAAAGTCATTTATTATGCTGTTAATGACGGTAAAAATGAAACTATGATGATAATTTCCTGCATAGTTCTCCTCCTCTGCTGTCCTCTGATCAGAACGGAGTCCCTAGCAACGGCCCGTTTTACATAGCAACGGTCTGGCGTTCTGTTGTTGTTCTGGTAATCCTACATAGTCAACCTTTAACTATTCTGTTTGCATTTTTTTTCTCTTAAATAACAAAAGATGGAGGAGGAGGAGGAAAGAGAGGAGGCCGAGGAATTCCTGGGTAAGGACTTTTTATTTTTATAATAAGTTAGTGAGGAAGTACAGAAAAGGAAGGACATTAAAGGGAGAGTACTATAAAATGAAAATTTGTTTTCACAAACAATTTGTCTAAAGGGATGGCATCATAACAACATCCTCTGCCCTTAGATGCAATGAAGTACGAGCAGCAGCAGCAGGAGGAGGAGGAGGAGGAGGAGGAGGAAGAACACAACGGTTCACCACTCCGATGAACAGATCCACGCAATCACAGACAGGAAGCCACGTCGGCTCAGGTCTGCACCACAGGACTGGAATTAAAGCTCGCCTCAACTGTCGGCTCATTCAGTCACACCAGAATGTGAATTTATCTGATTCTTTTTTATGCCAAATTTTTATTTGGTTTTGGTTTTGGCAGCTGCGGCGTAAAGGATGGAAGGAAGAAGATGAGGGGGACCAGCCCGAAGGCGGCCGAGGCGGGATGGGCCGCAGGTACCCGAGCCAACGCCCCGACTGTCCACCCAGCCCCTGAGTGGTGAATTTTTTTTTGTTGGTTTTTGTTGAAATATTGGTTAAATTAAAAATACATTTTCTGTTTTTTCCTTTTAAATAATTTTAAAAAAGGGATCTTAAAAATATATATTTTGTTTTTTAATTATTAGAACCAGTGACATCATCACCCTTGTGAACGCCCACACAAGAGGTTAAATAGTGAGTCTCCACACCAGATAGTTGGACCAGTCCCAGCCTGGTCAGATGCTACATGAACTGATGAAGCCTCTTGGATGAAGGTGAAACGTCTTCCTAGACAAATAACTAAGTCCAGTTGCTTTCCATTTAACCTCCTTTGAAATACTATGACCTGGACAAATGAGAATATGCACCGGCTATTAGAACCCTTTTGTTTTTCTGTTTATGTTGTTGTCAGGCATGTTTTGTTCAAGAATAAATCTTTTAAGCATCTGTATTCGTGTCTTGTGGTGTTATTTTTTTAAGCTGTATACAGAGAAGAAAATAAAATGTGGTTCCTAACATCAGTGTAATAAAACCGATCCCTGTGGAGAGAAGAAGTGGTCCCACAGATCCTCCAGAACAGGTGTAGCCAGCACCTCTTCAGGCCCTTTCACACCCGAGACGGGTTCCCGTTCTCGCAGCTAGGAACGGGTCCATGGTACTGGTCCGACCTCCCATTGGTCCGACCTCCCATTGGTTCGAACTCCCGTTGGTCCGACAATCGGAGTAATGAGAGTTCGAACTAATGGGAGGTCCTCATTAGTTCGAACTGGACTAGTTATTAGCATTAGTCCAACTCTCCATTCTTACCGTTCACTATGCATTTATATAATTACCGTAAAACACCAAATTAAGGCCCGGGCGTTTATTTGCTTAAATCACTCAAATCAACAGGCGTTTATTAGGGACCTGCGTTTATTTGGGACCTGCGTTTATTAATAGTGTTCAACCTGGACCTTCTTCTGGGGAAAGAGGCTTCAGTCCGTGGCGGCATGGTATTTTGTTCTTCTTTTCTTTATTTCATTTCATGTCCAGCACAAATTTCCTGTGCGAACAAATACATTAAACTTACTTATACCATGGTCTGGATGAATCCTCGATTCTGATTGGCTGCGGGGTGTCCATTAAAAAGTGATAATGGACACCCATAAAGATGTTCCGGTTAGTGATGTTCGATACCACAAATTTCCTTTCCAATCCGATACTGAGTAAAATTCAGGCTGGTATCGGCGATACCGTTCCCATACCGATACAATGTGCAAATGCACCTAATGTGCCTGGTAAATCTAATAAAATAAAATAAAAAGTACTGTATTTCAAGTCATAGCTTCCTAAGGATGCAAGGCTTCAGAGTAACGTATTTATTTTAAACTCTGAACTATATTGAGGTAGTGGCCTCGTTTAGAATATAGCCGAAAATAGTGTTTCAAACACTAAAAAAAGAACATAAGTAAAATAATAAAACCATGAATTAAATAAGAAAATGGTAAACAAACATATATTTTTTTTAATTCATGCATTTATAATATTATTCATAATTTTCCCACAGATATTCCAGACTTCATCTTCACTGTTTGTGGCACTGAAATAGCCCCACACATAACTCCTTTCCGCTCCGCCATTGACTCTACACAGACTGACTTTGTGAGCAGCTGCATGACGCTGCGCTTACGCGTTACGCACTTACTCAGGCGGAAGTAAAAGTAGTTCCTACCAACCGCGTGTCATTTAGACAAGATCTCAATAGTTTAGTTACTTTCCATGTTAATGATATGCATTACCACAGATGACTTAAGTATCAAAAGTATCGATATTTTCATTTGAGAATAGATTCTAGAGCACACAGACCTGGTATCGGAAGTATCGATATTTCAGGCCCCGTCCATACGAACCCGGGTATTTTTGAAACCGTGTGTTTCTCTACACGGTTTGGCCTTTCGTCCACACGTAACCGCAGAACTGGGCTCCTGAAACCGGAGTTTTTTGTAACCGGAGTCCAGGGTGAACTTTTTCGCAAACTCCGGTTTCAGCTTCACGTGTGGACAGGAAAACCGGACATTTTTCAGAAATCCCTGCCCTCCCTAGTTACTGTTGCTAGCACGTCAAGTTCTCGACGCTGACCATGCGCTGACCACTCAGACGCTCCTGTGAATATCAATAATCACTAAACATGCGGACACTAATACAAAACCGCGTGGTCACCATATGTGGTTACATGCTGCTATTCCGACAGGCCGCTATTTCGACATTGACTTCTAATTTTATTTTTCAAGCGTCCCACTAGTCCGAGATTATTTTTTTCATTGTCGGAGTGGGGGCACTTTACTATTTTTCAAACATTCCGCTTTTCCGACATTGATTGATTAGGCTACGTTATAGTCAGACCTGTCCTGATTTTTTTTCTTCATCTGAGACACTGTTTCTCATACACAAATACATAGGCCTGTAAGAGAGAAGAAAAAACAAACCCTACAAGTTTAAAAACACACCGGCAGCAGCACCCCTGATCTGCAGCTACTGAGACTGTTATTATTCTGTCATGAAGTCAGCTGAAGAGAGAATAACTTTGTTGCTGCTCCACAGAGCGCACATGGCTAATTAATATGCACGTGCTGACCATATGGTTGTGTCTAGGCGTTCCGGGGGCAGAGGTGTGTTCACGTGCACAACTGCACACCATTCTTGGATCCAGTTTGATTTATCAAAGAGAAATTGCGGAGAGTTGTGCATGCACAGTTTGATAGATCTGAAAAAGGTGTAAATATTTTGGGATGTCTTTTCTCCGTAGGCCTAAGCAAAACAATTAGTAGCAGCAGTTTTACACTGCTTACTTACAGTTTTGATAAATGAGGCCCCAGGCCCTGAGCCCAGAGCCCAGACGCTCACAGACGCAGCTCTCCGCTGTCCGTGGTGCTGAAGGTGACAGGTTAACTTGACAAACAAACTGCAGCATAGTTCTGTTTGTTTATCATGTGTGTTAGTTTTGTTTGCGGCTTGATAGTTGAGTTGTTGAAATTAAGAACATCACTCCCTCATCAAACCGGTGACATGCATGCTGAAAAGAAAAGAGAGAGAGAGACGCGCCTGGGTATCGCAGCTGTAAAAAAAAAAAAAAAAAAAAAAATCGGAATAGCGGTATCAAAAAGTGTCGGACTACCGGCATGTCTAGATAGAGGGATGTCGTCTAATAGCGGGATGTCTAAATAGAGACATGTCGGAATAGCGGGCGGACCCCACCATGCTGATATGGCTAAAATAGGCTTTTATCAAATTGTAAATTGCAGTCACTTCCCCACTGTGTTGCTTCCTTCCGTCCTTACATTTGTTTTAAATGAAGCCTTTCAGAATCAATCAGTGGATCGATGGATTATCGTTGCGATGTGTGTATTTGTGTATTTTCGTAATAAACAAGAGATTACGGGCGGGGTGTGTTAGTAGCGCGGACTCTCGGTGCCGGTCAGTTTGAGCTGTTTGAGCCTCCACTCTCTCTGTACAAGTTATAGCTGCTTTCCTGTTAGGAGTGATATCACCACCTACTGCTTTGGAATGCACATGAAGACGGATTTTCGGTCTCATGTGGACGGAGTTATTTTTTATCACACCAGTGGTGTGGACGCGATTTTTTTTTTAACCGGGGTCCAGAAAAGTTCGATTTCAAAAATACCCGTGTTCATGTGGACTAGGCCTCAGTATCGATCTGCACATCACTAGTTCCGATCAAATTACCTGATGACAGTTCTAAATGGGCGCATGACGTCTGTCCGACTACCCATTTCTCCGACTCCGACCATACATTTCTTTATTTTTGCGTCATCAGTCCGACCTCCCACTTCTCCGACTTAAGTAGCGAAATGAGCCATCGGACTTGTGGGCAGTCGGACTGACGTATGCTATGCTCCCCGTTCTAAATGACTGCGGTGGCTCAAACGCTTTGGTAACCGTGGCAACAGAATCACAGAACATACGTTATTTCACAGTTTATTTATCACAACGGCAATACAGTTGACAAAAAACATGAGAGCGATTTCATAGTTAACTTTAACTTATTTGGTGAATTTAATAATTTTGAAGACTGGGATGCAGCAGAAGAGAAAGAGAGGAGAGAATATGAAAAGAAGGAGGAGATGAGACACAAGGAGGTGACACTGGAGGAACTTGACAATTTAGAGGATGATAAGGATGAGCTTAACACAAAGAAAACAACGAAATGGGCAGTTAAAATATTTAATAGACTTCCTGGCTCAAAAGAAAATGGACATCAACTTTGAGAGCTACACTGCCACTACTCTCACTAGTTGCGTTTCCATCCACCTTTTTTTATTCGCATTTTCAAAAATTGCTAATAAATACTTGAATGGAAACGCCAGAAATTCGAAAAAAGGCAGTAAATGAGCATAAAAGTTTATACGCTTGGAGGGGGGGGGGATTTGTCAGCGTATCGATTAAAGGAAATGCAAGTTTTTGTGATGGAAACAGATTATGTGAATTGAGCCAGAGTTTGTGGGTGAAGCTGCTGGACTTCACCCAGCCACGTTCAAACAAATGGAGAACGACGCCCCGGTCTCCCAGCTCTCGTCTCTGCACCGCAACACAAACGCGCTCCGTAACCCATAATCTTTTGTTTATGATGGTTAAGACTACACAAACACACGCCGTAACATCTAACATTATCCACCGCTACATTTATTGATGCTTCACCGGCTTCGTATGTAAACAGATGCACATGGAGGAGAGGAGCGAAACCAAAACAGCGGAAAAGCAAGCGGACTGTCACAGTTCCCGACTGTCTTTCTGTGTAAATATCAAATGTTACAACATGAAAACCTGCAGCTTATATTCAAGTGCGGCCTATATATGTATTTTCTTTAAAAATGTAGCTGGTGCGGCTTATACAGGTGCGTCTATAGTCCGGAAAGTAAGTAAATTGTCCATGATGTTGAGTGTCAGCTGAGTGTCAACTGTTGGATACATTCATGCTCTCTTATGACGTAATCTCACGGCGCACTCCTCCTAATCGCAAAACACTAAGGCCGCGTTCAGACTGCCAGCCAAAATCCGATTTTTAGCCCATCCAGATTGGAACTGGATGGCTCTTTTTAAGTCTGAACAGTCCCAAATCACATGAAATCAGATTTTTGCAAAACGGATCGAAACCACCTCCAGGAGGTAGTTTCAGATCGCATTTGGACAGATGCGACTCAGTCTGAACAGCTCCAAACACTCAGATCGGTTCTGACTGTCCGTGACGTCACTCTCCACGGCGCTGTCACTGTGTTACAGGTCCCGTATGGTCCCGTGAGCTCCAGTTAAACATCAATTTCCTCCTTGTTACTTTTCTTTTATGCAAACTGCCGTGTTGTCGAGCTCTGGGGTGCTGGAGTTTCCCGTCTCTGTGGCTGCACACACACACACGTACACGTACACACACACCAGGCGGGCTGAGGTTGAAACTAGCGGGGTAGTGCGGCTGCAGCACCGGGCAGATCACTGTGCTGCAGCTGATCTGCCCGGTGCTGCAGCCGCCGCGTCCGCGAGGCACCGCCTGTCACATACGGCGGTCAGTCTGAACGCGGCCTAATGAATGGAAACGGTCATAAAATCGCATTTGCTTTTTGCGCATTTTCACAAAATCCGCTTTTAAATTCGATACGACTTGGATGGAAACCCAACTAATGACATTTTGCGGCTGTTTTATGCCTCTGTCCAGTCGACCAAGGAAGGAGGAGAATACAGTGTTGCCAGTTTTAGGTGTCTGAGAGCCGGCATTAATCGCCACAATCTTCAGATTGGTTTATTTGTTTATGGTTCCCTAAAAAAAAACTCCTTCCAGCATCTTTTCATTATATATTTGCATACAACTATCAATTTCACACCTATTCCACACGTAACTCTTGTCACCTTAGAACCCAATATTGCTGTACCTCTCAATCACAGTTCTGTTACTTTATCGTGGACCAAGAATATGGAATTTATTACCTGTACATTTTTTTGATTTATCTTGGCAACAATTTAGGAGAGCACTAAAGTCTCTCCTGCTAACCAGCCAATACTTTCCACATGGTCTGCTCATCTAAACTGGGATTATTTTTATATTTCTTATGCTTATCAAGCTTTTTGTATTGCATGGTACAATGTTAAACCATGTTTGTATTTATTAAGTATGAACGACTTTTGTACCTCACAAATGTAGCTATGCTCATTAGCTTAGAACTGTAGTCGGAGAATGCCACCCTACAAGCCCCTGGAGGGTTTTTTGGCATTCCCCTTCACATTGTTTTGGATTTTATATGTTATATCTTTTTTTACTTTAATATGTGAAAATAAACAAACGAACAAACGAACAAACTTGAAAGATGTCAGCATCATTAGCGATACAATGTTCCAGACAAGTAATGCTGTTTTCAAGGCGATGCTGAAGCGTTACAGGAAGAGTGGGGAAGACACCAGCTTCCATCATCCTCGTATCCCTGAGTCGGACCTTGAAGAAATCAGAAATTCACCTGCGCTGTCACATCCCGATACGCCCCTCGGCCTCGTCAGAAATAAAAGGTGTGGTTTGATATCCAGCTGTGTTTGGCTCGGCGTGGCAGGGAGGGGAACCGTGAGCTGACGATGGCATCGTTCATCATCCAGAGAGACGAGGATGGCGTTGAATATGTCAGTCTCGCACATAATCCTCAAACAAAAAAATCATAAAGACCCCAACGACCCGCACAAGGAAAACCTGAGAGGTTTCATGTTCGCCAGGTGCGGTGATCCTCTGTGTCCAGTAACAAGTTTCCAGAATTCTTGGTAAAAAGAAATCTAATAATTTGTGATATTTAAGTAAATAGACGTGCATAATATAAAAAAAGCATGCAATTTATCATTTGTTTTCATTATTCTGAATGGGTATGCTATTATGCAATCAAATAATTTCCAGGAGATTGTAGCTAGATACAATAGCGCATACAAAATAATTAACCCAAATAACTTCAGATAAGACCAAACCAAGATAAGATAAATAAAATAAATATATTTCCATACAATAGTGTCCATTTTCCATACTTTTAAAGACCTGGAAATGTATAAAATCAAATTCCATACTTTTCCATACTTGCGTAGGAACCCTGTAAGAAATACATTTCTAAATGTCCCCAAGAAGCAAAATCTTTTTATCTGCACCCGAAGCGCTCCATCACCGTGGCATCTGATGTGTGGTACTCCAGGGAGCCGATGGGTGTCCACTACCTGGGAGACATGCTCAAAAAAATCAGTGAAGAGGTCTGTACGATAGCTACATTCTAATAATAATAATGTAGCCCTATGTATAACCTCTTCTGTCCTCAATAATAGCCCGTGTGTTCATTATTGTTTTTTCAGGTTGGTCTGCCGCGGGTATACACAAACCACAGCCTCCGGAGCACAGCTGTAGGTCGACTCTCAGACGCCGGGCTGGAAACTCGCCAGATCATGTCTGTGACGGGGCATCGGTGTGAGAGCAGCCTGCAGGCTTATTGGGCTCCGTCAGTACAGGAGAGACCAGAGTGGAGCAACGTCCCAACCAGCAGTGGTCAGGGCCCACAAACGTCAAATCTCCGTCCTTCGAGTGCTATGATGGACATGCCAGTGTCTCTGTCAAATTTTACCATCAACGCAATGTTGCATTTAATTTTAAATAGCTAGTTCATATTACCTCTTGCCTAGCTACTGTCATATCTGTCTTTCTGCTTGATAGTAGTAGTAGTAATTTATTTGTCCCCGTAGGGAAATTGAGCTGCAGCAGATCACTTGACATTTCATCTAAAAAAAACAACAACAACACAGATAAAAACAGCACAGTACAACTTTCACACAGATTAACACTCATCATTAACACTCATCATCAGTGAGTCAGTTTTTATGTTCATCTCAGCCTTAACCTGGTCAGACCAGCTGAGCAGGCTATGGGCTGACCAACACTAACAGTGACTATCGATTATTATTATTAAGGGATTTAATGGCCTGGGGCACAAAAGAAAATTTAGCTCTGTTTTTAATAAACAGAGGGGGGCGGTATCGTCGCCCGGATGGAAGAGGGTTAAATGAGTGGGCAAGGGGGTGCCTTTGGTCACCTATAATATTCCTTGCCTTTTTCTCTATCCTATCTCTGTAAATGCCTTCCATACATGGCAAAGTAATGCGCAGCAATTTACTAGATATGGTTATAATTTCTCTAACCCTCTTTTTCTGTGCCTCTGTGGCATTGCCAAACCAGCAGGTAATACAAAAAGAAAGAATGCTTTCAATGAAGGAGCAATAGAACATTTGAAGCATTCTCCTTTCAACATTAAAGGACAGGAGTTTCTTTAAGTGGAACATTTCCAACATGATTTCCTTTCTACACATTAGCCTAACTAAATGATCGAATGGTGGATAATATTTCTTGCAATAAAAACGATGTAGGAAACTATCTGTTGACTCTGTGGAAATTTCGCATGATCCTCTGGACACACACGCGGTAATAAGTGCACTGGCCTTCTGAAATGATACTTTGTATCACGTAACGTTAAGAAATCATCTCATCCCCTCCGCTGATTAATAACTGCTCACTGCTGCGGGATCGAGCTGCTGGTTCTACTGTGTGTGTGGCCACAGCAGGTTTCCATGGCAACGCCTGCGGACAGGAGATGTTAAATAGTCCGCTCAGCCGCTTCTTGTGAAAAACGTATGATTTTAACGGTAAAAACAACATTAAATCATAAGTGAATGATTTAATATGTATTTTTCTCGTAAGTGACCATGGTATAAGCGGGATGATGCCCTTCGAGGTGTCCATTATCAGAAATTAATGGACTTCGCGGAAGCAACCGTCCGACGCGACGCCTCCGCGTCATCCATTAATTTCTGATAATGGACACCTCGTTGGGCATTATCCCTTACTTAACTATTTAACTACTTAACTAACCCTTTTGTTTTTCTGTTTATGTTGTTTTTACGCATGCTTTGTTCAAGAATAAATCTTTTAAGCATCTGTATTCGTGTCTTGTGGTGTTATTTTTTTAAGCTGTACAGAGAAGAAAATAAAATAAAATGTGGTTCCTAACATTAGTGTAATAAAACCGATCCGTGTGGAGAGAAGAAGTGGTCCCACAGATCCTCCAGAACAGGTGTACCAGCACCTCTTTCACACCCGAGACGGATTTTTCGTGCGAATAATTCGCGCCTCAATATTTTTTTTTCGAACCCCGGTTTTCATCACGGGTCCTTTCACACCGACCGCGAATGTGTCGCGGCGAAAATGCGGCACAATTTTTTTCCGCAGCAAGGTCGATTTTTCCAATATCATCCGGCTGCGGACACAAATGGTCGTTAGGGGGGTTCCCGTTCTCGCAGCTAGGAAAGCCCCCTTCTTCTTTGTCTACCCACGCTTGTCAACATCCGGGTTAATATCTGGGTTAACATAACAACATCCGCTAGCTAGTTATGTCGTTAGCTAGTTATTTTTTCTTGAATGTTTTTCAGAGTGTTAAGGTTAGGTTAGGTTTAGGGTAAGGTTAAGGCAGGGTTGCCAACTTTTGGTCCTGGGCTGGAGTGAGATTCTGTTGGGGGGGGGGGCTGTCTATAATAATAATAGTCTAATAGTAATGTTTAATGTAGTTTTTCTCTCTGTCTCTCTCTCTCTCACACACACACACCTGCAAACTGAGTAGAGGTGGAATAGGTGACAAAATATATCCCTCTAGGGGGGTCTCCCCCCTGGAAAAAATTGTGATTTTAACATGTATTTGAATTCTGGTGTACTCTGAGAAGAAAACAGAGAAGGGAAAACACAACATTTGCTTCAAGCAGATCTGTGGTTCCTATAATTGTATGGCTGGAGTGTATGAAACTGGTCTAGTGGGGAGCTGTGGCTTTTGGCCTGGACCAGCCTATTAAGCCTATTAATATATGAAAGGACAGAACAGACATGTCCTGTGATTTTCAGTCTTCTATTAAAGCCTGATGATACAAGTCAGGTCCTGAAATGTGTGTTTCTCTTCTGTAATAAACATATTCGGAGTTTGCAGGTATGGCACACGTGCATGCGCACACATGTACACACACACACACACACCTGTTGCTGCGCTGTCTCTCTCCTCTGGACTGAGCTGCCTGGCTGTACTTTTGTGCTACCCAGTCTGCATCTTGATTTTATAGTTTTCAACGGACTGGCCCAACAGCCCGACCGCAGGCGTCAGTTCGAGCCGCGTTCAGTCTGAAAACATAACTCAGTCAGGTCAGGTTGTGTCTCGGGCTTCGCTCTCTCCCTCTTTTTTTTGACCATCGGATTCGGACCAAGTCGGGTCCAGGCTTCAGCACCGTGCCGCTGTTGGTGGGGGGGGGTCGCGGATCAACAACTCCCCGTCCTACTGTGCTGTGATCACAGGCTTGAGCAGCCGTCCAATCGACACGCGGATAAGCATCGCGCACACCAATCAGAGAGCCTATTGATGAGTGCCAAAACTTGCTTTAATTTTTTTTTTTTTTTTTTTTTTGCCAAATCGCTTGATTTTGGCGTGAGAATTGTTTGAGTGGCGTGAGAGCGTGAGACAGGACCTAAAAGCGTGTGACACACGCCAGATGCGTGAGAGTTGGCAACTCTGGTTAAGGGTTAGGGCTACTTAAGTCTGAGAAGTGGGAGGTCGGACTAATGGACGCAAAAATAAAGAAATGTATGGTCGGAGAAATGGGTAGTCGGACAGACGTCATGCGCCCGAGCATCAGCTGATAATGAGTGAAAAGTCACGGAGAACTAACTTATGACATGAGGAGCAAAGAGAGGCTGAAAAAAGACCTTCTAAACTCCGTAGAGTTGGTTGCCCTCTTCATAAACATTACGGTGTTTTTTATTTTTATTAGGCTATTTAAATAAAAGCCGAGTGGCTAACTAGCCGCTAACGGCTCATTACTGATAATATAATACATCCACAGTTGCCAAGTCCGCTTATTATACGCGACTTTGGGCTTCTTTTTTTGTGAAGTTGCTTATAAATATTGGTAGTCGCGGGTCGCGGTTTTCTTGGGCTTTTTTCTAAAGTGTAGTTGCTTATTTGGGCTTGCTCCCAGCTCCATAATAAGTTGTCAAGCAGATTTTCGATATGTTATTTGGAACTGCCCGACGTGAAAATGCACGGCATTAATTAACCAGGTCATTGCTCCGTGTATGTTCAAGGAACTTCTGAGTGATATCGGAGGTGCACAATACGGTTACACCCCGCCTTTCCGAAGCCCCGCCTTTCCAACAATAGACTTCCATTCATCGTAATAGCGGGGTTTTCTATTTTTTCTAAAGACCCCGCTACTCCGAAAAGGCCAGTGGGGGAAACCCCCCCACTCCGAACGGACAGACGGACCTAATCAGAAAGGAACCAGAGGCTGCGCAGTGCGCAGTGATCCTTTTTTCCTTTTTGGGGTCAAACGGATCATGTGCATAATTAACTGCAAAACAAGCAAATACTTCATACTGTATTAATGACATAATGTTCATTATGCTTCTAGCCTGTCTAGCCTCTACCTGGTCTTTTTACTAAACTTAACCAACTCCTTTCTTCATTGCCTAAATCCAACCAAAGCATCTCCCTCAGTCAGCTGTCAGCACGAGCGGCGGCTGCAGCAGCCTCGCGCCCGTGTGAGCTCAAGCCGGCTTCAGCCGTGCTCGAGCGGAGGAGGGGGGTGGGGGGGGGAGAAAAAAAGTGTATTTCTATTACTGTGTGGAGATCTCCAACAACGGAGTCGGGGAGAAAGCAAGTGGGACAGGTCTGCCCAGTCTCCGAGCAGCACGTTTCACAGACAAGCCACAAAGCAGAATGTAAACAACGTCACGCGGTTCAGCACCTTGGACAGCTGCGGGGGGGAGGAGGGGGTGTCGGAGTAGCGGTGTTTCGAAGTGGGGGTATTTCGGAACAGCGGGGTGTCGAAGTGGAGGTGTGTCGGAATGGAGAGCTGTCCCCGCACCATACTCCCTCGTTATCGATGAAAGCACAGACGTATCATCTGTTACAACTTTGTGTAGTAATTCGCTACTTTAGTATGACACATAACAAAGTTGTGTCCACCTTTATGGGTTTGATAAACCTGGAAGGTGAGACAGCAGAAGTAATTGCCTCAACTCTGGCCCGTTTTCTACAGAGCATTGGACTGGACATTAAAAAGTGTATTGGACTGGGAACAGATGGCTGCAGTGTAATGGTTGGAAAGAGGAATTCAGTGTACACTCACCTTCTGCAGAAAAATCCAAAGCTCCAGCTGCTCAAGTGCGTGTGCCATTCCATACAGCTGTGTGTAAGCAAGGCAGTGGAGACACTCCCACGCAACCTTGAATACTTGGTCTCTCATTCTCACAACTGGTTTTCCCACAGTGCTTTTCGCCGCCGTGAGTATGCAAAGATCTACAGCCTCATCAATCCTGGTGAAATGCCTTTGATGCTTGTACAGATGTCAGGTACAAGGTGGCTTTCCATCCATGACTGCTGTGTTCGCATACTCAATCAGTGGGATGAGCTGAAGCTTCACTTTCAGCTAACCAAAGACAACCAGAGATGCTACGATGCTGAAATCCTGCACCGGATGTACAGTGATCCTGTGAACAAACTGCACCTGCTGTTTTTGCTACCTTTTCTACAAGACTTTAACAGGATCAACAAGCTGTTCCAGCAGGACGGGAAATCCATTCAAAATGTGTGAGTGTCTGCTTCTTTTCTTTCGCTCCTTTATCTCCAGAGTGGTGAGACCTGGAATGATCCCCGCATCAGATGAACAACTGCTTGCAATAGACATAACAGACCCAAGTGTTTTGTTACCTGTGGGTGCAATCAATTATGGGTGTAGGAGCCATTTTTTATGTTGTGTAGGTATTTACTTTTCCACAAGGGTGCAGTATTGTTTGAGTTCCTTTCTTTTACCCCAGCAGCTGCCCCAGCTGTCTGAGGCCTGTACTGCGAAGGAGGCTCAACATACCTAGGCTTTGTGCTCAAGATGCAGCTCAACAAACCCTCAAGTCCGCCATCAGAGCTAAATGGTACTGTGACGGTGGTTATCAACTTAATTAGTCAAGTCCGGTTCTCAGCTTTGTGCTCTGCGCGCGTTCACATAAAAGGGGGCGTTTGACGTCATATTATTCTACTTCCGCACGAAATGGATCCACAACGGGCTGATTCCAGCCAAGACGAGTGCAATTGTTTTAGGGCGCATGACGTCTGTCCGACTACCCATTTCTCCGACTCCGACCATACATTTCTTTATTTTTGCGTCATCAGTCCGACCTCCCACTTCTCCGACTTAAGTAGCCCTAACCCTTAACCTTACCCTAAACCTAACCTCAAAACTGTAGAATGGGTAGTCGGAGAAATGAGCCGTCGGACTTGTGGGCAGTCGGACTGACGTATGCTCCCCACTGTTTTAATGGAGAGAGTATGAGCGATATTAAAAAAAGCACGATCACAGCCTGAAGCAACAGTGTTGCTGCAAATATGACAAGAGAGGAGGCTACTTTTAATTTTTCTGACAGCTCTTGCGCTACTTTTAAATATGAAGCTTTATCCATATAACTAGAGCAACATCAACTGTCATTTTAAATTGTGTTTTATATTGTTATATATTTCACTGATGGCAATTATAACGCGAGTGTGTGTTTTATTGGAAACGAGGCTGAATAGGTTACAGTGAGGTTTTTTTTAGGTGCTGTAGCTACAAGCAAATCTCATAAACA
This sequence comes from Trachurus japonicus, assembly GCF_045865225.1. Lineage (NCBI taxonomy): Eukaryota > Metazoa > Chordata > Actinopteri > Carangiformes > Carangidae > Trachurus > Trachurus japonicus. The sequence goes on along the minus strand of NW_028220473.1, from coordinate 82,062 downwards.
AAGACCTTTTTAAATGTGAAAACAGCGGAGATTTATTCAAGATTTGCGTTTGGGCAACACTGAAATATAACAAGCGACACATCGGAATTAATTTATTCACGGCCACATTAAGTGAAATTATTAACTTTACCGATTATCCATCTGATTATCTGTCCTGCTGCGAGCGAACAACTTCTATCAGTGGTGACTGACTGTATATAAAAGTAAAATATAGGCTATAGTCTAATGTATAATGAGCTCCTGACGCTCAGCTCAACGGGTGAGGAGGCGGAGACAACTCTCGGCGGAGACGCTCAGAGAGAAAGTCAACAGCAGCGATCAGCTGATCTCTCCCTCCGTACAAACTAGGACTGTCAATGAATATTTGAAATTCGGATGTATATTCGAATTATAGTAATAAAAATGAAATTCGATTATTAAAATATGATATTCGAATATTAATAATTTATTTTTAAATTATCTTCACGCGCACAACCACAACAACAGCAACTACAACTTCCTCCTACAAATGCACGGTCGTCGGTGTGACGTGCAGGACGCAGCAGGACGACTCCTCAGTCCACGAGTTTCATGTCTCAGACCGGATCATGTCAATCCAGCTGCAGAAATATCCGGGGGACGGGGTCGCCGCGGTAACCGTAGTAACTCACACACACCCAGACACACACCTGTCTGTGTGGTCACGTCTGGAGAGAAGCAGCTTCTCTGTTTTCCCAAACTACCGAGTGACAGCTTTAATCGCGCATTAAAAAAATAGTGCCGTTCACTGAGAGCTGTGATGATCCTCTGCACTTCATCGCGACTGGACTTGATCCGCGTTATAAGGATCATTACTTGGATGTGGGAAGAAAACATGCTGGCTCTTATCCCGTTTCCCAAGCGAGCTGTTTGCTCGCGTCATCACAAAACTTGTTTGACATGAATTGATAAAGGCCGAGTAAAACGCGGTCTTTTTTCACGTATTAATATGCATATAATGTCGTTGCTGATTTGCATTGTGTAGCTGTTTGTTTTGTGTAATGTAAGCTGTTCAAAACGTGTTTGACATGCGCTGATAATAAATACAGGCTACCGCTATAAAAGTCCATCTCTTTGTATTGATTTTTGGAGAAAATATGAAAAAACAGATATTCGAATTTTATTCGAATATCTGTTTTTTTTAAGAGGCGATATTCGAACCTCATTTCTGCCATTCGTTGACAGCCCTAGTACAAACGCTCCGTTCTGATCCAGCTCCACTGGACTTTCAAAGTAAAGGTGCCGCCAGCTGTAAATGAGTTAAAATAGTGAAACAGCGGCGCTTTTATAGCCGGTTTTATGATTAAACTCTGAACATAACCTGGTCGGGACCAGGTTATGAGCTAAGCATAAGTTACCATGGTGATCTAGCCTCGTTAAAAGACAGCCACCTTCGCAGTACAGGAGAGGCTGGCTTTACACTCAACATACCTCGCTAACCCACTAAACTGGCTTCGCAGTACAGGCCTCTGGATGATGCTGATTAGTTTGAGTTGAGTGGTGGTGGGAAAGACACAGTTTTTACACGACAGCCAGAGAATCAATAGGAAGCTTTTTGTTTGTCAACTTACCTTATCCTTTTTGTTGAAATAAACGGGAACCTCACCCAAAGACATCATAACCTTCTCAACCTTTCTTTTTTATTCACTCTGGAATCGAGTTAAGAACCATCCCAAACCACCATCAGGTGACAAGTTTTGTTTTTTGAATAGTCACCACAATGGGGTCACCTTCATGATGGCATTGGATGAGGCACGATTGGAGAGCACAGATGAGAGAAATATGAAGAGCAGGTGCCGTGACTTCTTGGTGGAAGCAGCCAAACAAGGGCAACAGAGACTCCCGGCTAACATCCAGATATGGAAATCTATGACTGTGTTCAGTCCAACTGTCATCCTGTCACAAACAAAACCACAGCTCGGCTCAGTCTCAATGCTTAAAGCTCTACTCTGGAGATCTTGGAGTGCTTGAGACACAGTATCGGTCTGTTGCATACCTTCCCTGGAAAAACAAGGAGGACAGCCAGGCAGAGGCCTTTTGGGTTGAAGTGCTCAATTACGAAGACAGCAGTGGAGACCACACTTTCAAAGAACTTGCCCTCTTTTCTCTCTCATTGCCGGCCATGCCCTTGAGCAATGCTGACGTAGAACGAGTGTTCTCACAGATGAGTCTGGTCAAGTCCAAACTGAGAAACAGAATGGGACAAGAAACACTCAGCAGCATACTCCACATAAAATATGGATTGAGAAGACAAGGCATATGTTGCAAGGACTTTGTCCCAAGCCAAGAGATGTTCCAGCACTTCAATAGTCGCATGTACTCTGTGAGTGGAGCATCAGAGATCAGGGAGACGGATGCAGATGAAGATAGTGAAGATGAATTTTAATCAAGGTAAACACTGTTACTGTATCTTTTTTTTTTAGTGCTGGGTTATGATGCTAGGGAGGGAAGTTGTTTTTTTTTTTAATAAATGATGATAATCCTGTAAGTGCTGTAATATTTAATTGGATAATGGAATTTTGGGGAATCCTAGGTATCCATCTTCTAGTGTTACGGCTTAAGTATAATTTGAGCATATCCCTCATTAAAAAAATCTCACCTTTTCTTTTTCCAGCACAAGCCCTGAGTCTGACCTCTAAGGAAACAGCAGTGGAGGAGGTACCTGAAGACTTCCCCAAAGACATCAGTTCAAGGCCATGTTCAACAGAGAGTTAAACTGAAACATGTTGACTTAAGTATTTTTCAGATATTTTTAATTTCATAGCCTCAGTTTGGACATTGTTTTTATGTTTTTAAATATGTTTTATTTGCACCTTGTTACCTGAAACAACAAGACAACAAACAACAAGAGCAGGAGCCACTTGATTGCTGCAGACTAAGATTATCTGTAATTTCTCCTGTTTCTGGGTTGTAGTTATTTAAAAATGGGATCTTCTGTAGTCCCTGCTGCACTTATTACGACACTGGAATGTCCTGGCTTAAGTCACTTTATACTGCCTTTGTTTATTGTTGTGAGATATATTTAAACTGAAAGAAAGAAGTTTCTATTGAGTTATGTTCTATGACATTGTTTCAAAGTCATAGCTAAAAGAAAATAAGGAAGATGAGTGCATAAAAGAAACAATAAAGAATTTGTGAATTCAGGATATTTGTGGAGCTTTACTGTGTATATAATGTACTTGGTACATCAGTTTATATGTGATATCCCATCTGTTTTCTAATGTTTAATAATATGAAAAGGTGGTTTAACTCCCTCTTGTGGTCATTGTCCTGAAGCTCAGGGGGGAGAAAAATAAAACTGCGCACAGTTCTGTCCTCATGGATGCAAATTGGCAATCTGTAGTAGCCACAGTTTATAATCCGTCCACACAGATTGTAAAAACGTGCACACAATTTATTTGTTTTTCTCTCCCCGGAACCCAGGGGGGCTCCGTAGAAAAAGTTGCTTGTTTTGGGCTTGTTTTCAAAGGTCATGCAACCCAAAAATTGGAGGGGGAACAGTGAATGTGGACGTGCTATTTGGAGGATGCCCTCAAATCACTTATTTTGGGCACTTATACAGGACTCTACACTAGTATTTGTTAGTTTATTTTTAGAGCACAGCACAATGAAAAATGTTTAAGTAACACGTTATTTAACCTTTAAATAATGTTGAGGGTCCTGTGACCCATTTTTACATTTAGGAACAGTAAAAACACCCTAAACATTTTTCCTCTGACTTTAAGTTGAACTTGTTCTTGACCAACACAATATTTGATACAGATTAAATGGTCTTTCCTGCCACTACACTATGATGATTACTGTATTAAACTACTTAAATCACAGTAGCTAAACTGATTTGTTGAACTCAGCCTGATGTAAACATTAATAAAACTCAGTAACCAATCACACAGGCAGCTCCATGTTGTCCCTGTGTGATGTCCAGGGACAGGTCAGGACAGTCTGAGGTTAAGAGGCTGCTTTCAAACTCTTCAGGCAGTTTTCTTTGAGATCTACATTATGCTTATTTCTCCTGAGTTGAAGTTGAGAAGCAGGAGAAAAAGCCTAAAGTCTCACCTTTGTATCAAATATAGCTCATTTGAGTCTAGGAGAAATGAAAGAGACAACAATGAGATCTCTTCTTGGATGTTGCTTTCCTGTGGGTAAGTTTGTTTTCTCTTTGTCTGTATCACTTGAGATGCCACAAGAAGAAACCCCATCTGCTGTACCACCACAGATGCAGCATAGCACAGACCAGTGATGGTTTCACTGGGCTGGGGACCTGCAACCTGCCAGCCTGGAGTCAGTCAACAGTAGATTCAAAAATAAAAAGATGATGAAATAATATTAATCTTCCTATTGTTTTTGTTTTTTTCAATACACATAGACACACAGCAAGGTAAATTTAAAGTTAATTTAAAGTTTATTAAGGGGAGCAATCATTTGGCATTATGGCTTCATTTTGGATCAGTTTTGGGTATTTCTTGGCAGGATTTGGGGCTTTTGGGACAGTTATGGCTATATTTTGGCTATTAGTTTTGGCCGCTCTTTGGGTCAGTTTTGCCTACTTTTTGGTTGGATTTGGGGGATTTGGGGCTCTTTTGGGGCAGTTATGGCTCTATTTTGGAAGGCCACAATTAGTTTTGGGTGAGTTTTGGCCTCTCTCTGGGTCACTTTTGGCTACGTTTTGGCCGCTCTTTGGGTCAGTTTTGGCTACTTTTTGGTTGGATTTGGGGGATTTGGGACTCTTTTGGGGCAGTTATGGCTGTATTTTGGAAGGCCATTATTAGTTTTGGGTGAGTTTTGGCCTCCTTTTGGTTTGTCTTTGGCTTGCCTATTTTGGGCCATTTAGGGCCCGGAAGCCTGGCCATAATCTTGCCAAAATGACCAGCCAGATTTGGGCCAAAATTATGCTAAAAGGTTTTTGCTATCTGCCAGACGTACGTGTGCTATATTAAGACGTGTAGATAGATAGATAGATAGATAGATAGATAGATAGATAGATAGATAGATAGATAGATAGATAGATAGATAGATAGATAGATAGATAGAGAATACTTTATTCATCCCTAGCAGGGAAATTCAAGTTAGTCCAGTAGCTCACACAACAATGACACAAAAAAGATGAACACAAAAAACATTTTAACAAGTGTTATATAAAACGACTGCAGCAGGAACAAATGATCTCTTAAATAAAGTAGGCTTTATAGGCTACATTAATGAATTAATTGCTAGTCTGACAGAATATGATCAACAATATAGAGGTGTAGCTTTCACAAATTACAACAACTTGGTAAAAAAGTTGGTCCAATTGGTAAAAAAAAAACAGACAGTGCTGGTCTGTCAGTCATAAAGTCATTGCACAGTGACAGCGTCCACTCGGACAGTGGCTTTAACCGATCTGAGATCAGACAGCATGTCAACATCTTGTATTAGTCAGTGGTAATTAGTCAGTTACAAATAACTAAGTCCAGTTGCTTTCGATTTAACCTCCTTTGAAATTAGTCAGTGGTGTTTCCCAGAAACCTCCTGATCTTGAACTCACAGATTTTCCGTGGGTGGGTTAGAGCTGCGGTCGGTCACAGCTTTTATGAGCCGCAAGATCCCGCGCAAAAAAAAAAAAAAAACTCAGTAAACTTGACTCCGCGATGAATCCGACTGGAGCAAACGGGTCTTAGATGAGCTGTGTCCGGTGTCCCCGGTTTATAAACCACAGTGTCGGGGTCTGTCTCTGCAGCTGATCCGCCGGCCTCAGCTCGGCCTCTGATTGGCCAGTATCTGGGTGCACGTTACCGTAGTGACGCGCATATAGGCACCAACCCTCAAAACATAAATATGACCCTGTTAACCCACCCTATGATGCCAGGATAAAACTGGCATCATCCTTTATTATTTCACTTAACTATCAATTCATTCATACAATAATCTTATTGATCCTCTGTGGCACTCATCATCACGCATCAACTCCTGCTAAAGGTGTAAAACCTCTTAAGTCCCAGGTCACACGACTATTATCTGTTTTTCAAGTAAAACTGGGAATTTACTTTCTTATCAAATTCAGTGAAACCAAACAGAACATTTTGAGAGTTGTCTGGTGTGTCGGCAAGACCAAAATAACACTGTTGGGGGGACTTTTTTCCCCCCAATTTTATTTACACAATGCCGTGTAGGCTACAAAGTAATTGTCAACAGCAATAACAGAAGCGAGGTAATGCAGTCTTGGAGATAAACAAAACCAACACCAAAACATTAATAGCTAATAATAATAATGCAGAAATCTAATGAAATATATTTGATTTTTATGTTTTTATTTATTTTATTTTATTTTTTCTCTCTATCACTGTTGATTAAGGGGACTTTTTTTTTTTTTTTACTTTATTTATCATCAAATAGTATAAACAAGTGCAAAAGGAACAAAAGAACAAAGCGGCATTCCAAGACATGACAAAGGCACATAAGGACAAACATTATCAAAATATTAAGATAAATTATATATAGACTAGTGGCTAGGAAATATAAAAATGACAAAATAAATAAGTGAATAAATAAATAAATAGGTCTAATAAAATAAATACATTGTTGTTATTATTATTATTATTATATATAGGGCATGTTAAAATGGCAGACAAGCTCACTGAATGTAATTTGAATAAAATTCAATAGCTGATAAACATTTTTTGTTGTGTTGATTGATGATTTTGATGATTACTTTCTAATTGCCTTATTTTTCAATGATATTGTATTTGTATTATGTGAAGCACCTGTAACCTTGGTTTTGAAAGGTGCTATAGAAATAAAGTTTATTATTATTATTATTATTATTATCCCTATGAGGGGACAGTGTGGTGACGATGACGATACCTAGAGCACTGGAAAAGAGAGTAAGGACAGCATTGGTTCAATGGAAGCGCCTCCTGATGGAGGAATATGGGTTTTGCAAAAGCGCCCAAGAACTGACAACTCTGCATTGTTGGTGAATGAGCAAGTGTGGTATTTTCAATAATTTAAGGACATTTATAGATCACCCACGTTAATAGCATCATTGAGGATCCTTTACAGATAAGGCGAGTAAAAAAACAAACCAAAAAAAACAGTTGTCTACATTAATGTTTCAATCTACATTTTGTAATAAACAAATTATAAGTGCAATTTGATATGACCAGGACACCTAAAAACAAAAACACGGCCGTTTTCATCAATTTATAAGCAAGTGGGCAACACACATTACATTGGAGTGAATGGGTTTTCTGGGCGCTTTTGCAATACCCACATCCTGCCACTAGGGGGCGCAAAACCCAATTACCACGGGAGTCAATGGTGGTGTCGCTACTCCCTTTTCCAGTGCTCTAACGTTACCGTAACTGTTCGTGTGTGTGCGCCTCAAAGGAGGAAATGAAATGCAGTATTTCCGCTGCAGCAGCGACAAAACGGGCACGTCAAAAAAAAAAAAAAAAAAAAAAAAGGAAAGAGAAAATGTGGACCATAAGGACAGACTGAGGCCGGAGAAGGACCGTCGAGCTCCTGAAATCGTCCCCGTTAGAGCTCCGTTTCCCCGGCGACGGCTGTTCTTTAACGTTCCAAACCGAACGTTGGTGAGTTTAACGGTCGTTTCTAGGTTACGTCGCTGTCGTCGCGGTCGTCGTGTGGTTCAGCAGCAGCAGCAGCTCCGCGGCTCACAGATCATGGGGACGAGAGCCAGCCGCTTACAGGAAGACCCGGTCCCCGCTGCTTTCGGGAAAGATGGCCCAAAGCGGGATTCCTACCGGCGGCCCCGCCTCACCAGACCCACCAGCCTCATGGTCGACTTCTCCGGGAGCTTCGAGGACACGGAGGCCAACCGGAGCAGATCCGAGGAGGGCAGCGACTCGGACCTGGGGCAGCACGGGGGGGCGAGCGCCGACGGCAGCCCCGCCGACCACCACCACCACCACGGGCACGGCATCCCCGCCCGGGTTAGCAGCCAGCAGCCGGACCACGACAACAACAGCGAGGGGAAACCCGAGGAGGAAGAAGAGGAAGACGGAGGAAATATAAGCCCCGAGGCTCCCGTGGGCGACGCGGAGCAGCAGCAGCATCAGCCCGGAGAGGAGACAGGCCGCACGCCCCACCGCACTTTCTCCGAGCGGCTGCCCGGGAATCGGCACTCTTCCTCCCGCAGCGTTGGCGCAAGATCCGCCCGGGTTCGGGGTACACACCAGCGGCCGGTGTCGGAGGCTTGGATCGGCCTGTACCGTGTTAACAACCGCCATGGCAGTAAGTTAGCAAGCACATCAACACACAACAGAAACTATCAATATATGTGTCGCATAAACAACACATGCCATTATTATTATTCTTTTTTATTATTATTGGCTGGTTTCCATCAGGAGTTGTGCTTTGTTAGGTGTTAATGAGAAGCCAATTTACAGGCACAGGAGGGGTTTGTACCAGAAGTTGCATGGATGGATACCGTGGAAGTGTAGGACCCTGTTATTATGAGTAAAGAGATATTGCTCAATCCATCAGTGTGAAGATGTGACGAAATCTGGGGTTTGACTTCAGATGCTTTCATGAGACAGCTGAAACTTCACTGAACTGACTTGTGTTCAGAGAAGATAACAGTAACACACATCATGTTGAAGCAGGAAGTATGGGTACACCACACTGCCAACCTTAAAACAATGAAATAGTCCAGCTTTTTAAAGTCAATACTTGGCAGACACAAAAACATTTGGTCTGGTATTCAACACAATGAATTTAAAACATCTCCCAGTGCAACGCCTCAGCTCATCCAGTCTGAAATTAAAATGGATTATTAGAGGAATTTACATTCCTGAGCAGATGATCTCTTTTCCCGTGCTCGCATGCTGACTAAAAATCATCAGAGACCCTATTGTATGCAGCAGGAGCTATGGCGTAAAAAACTGGAAGTGGTGACATACGAGCTGTTTCATGTCTCACAGCCTGTTGACAGACGGCGGCTGTCGGGAAGTGAAAGCAAAGCACGACATCGTACACTCACCGGGGTCTGCATCAGATATTCATATACGCAGAGACAGTGACATTTTGAGACACAAAACACTACAGTGTGTGGTGGTGGTGGTGGTGGTGGGTTTCCCAGGCAGAGCCCTCCAGCAAGTGCAGGGAAATGGGTCACAACTTCACATGCTCAGTGTTGGCAGCAGCTCAGAGATGGAGGGTGGGAAATGTAGGGCAGCAAGGCACCGTTTCTGCCTCTCTGCCCCGTCCACAGATGGCTCAGGCTGGAGTCACTGTTTTGCATGATGTACACACACACACACACACACACACACAGTCAAATACAGAGTCTGACTCTTCTGGGTCACTCAACACTTGTGGTAACATCATTCACACGTTGAGAGTGCAGCTTCGACGCGGACCGACTGCGCTTCAGTCTGCTCTGCGGTTCCTGTGTGTAATCTCTGTGTCCAAACACAGCACTTGTTTTCACTTGTGATGTGCAACACACACACCATCCATCTATTATTTGTATTGTGTATTGTGTCTTGCTGTGTGAGACTGCCTTTCAGTTTTATGCCCCCCAAAAGTGGAATAACCTACAAAACTGTCTGAAACTGGATCATCTTATTTCCTTAGATAGTTTTAAAAACTTAAAGCAGATATCAGTGGAATGTTTTTGTTAATATAAGTCCTAAATAGTCCTATTTTCCGTCAGCAATCACTTACATGAAGTATTTCAGCCTAAACACGAGTCTCTCCGTCACTCTGCTCTGCTGTAACCCGAGGAGAAAATTTTCTTTTTTTTCGCTGTTATCTGCTTTAAAGCAGATATCATCGGCACGGCCGTTTCGGCTAATGCTGTGTTCAAGGCAGGCTTTTGAAACCGTAAGTTACAGCTTCAAGTCACAACTACGACTTGGTAGCGTTCCAGGTAACCCGTAGCTCGTGTTTTTACCGTCCTGTTGTCTGTGAAAGTTCCCTATAACGGCCACTCGTAACTTCCGACCCGTGAACTCGTACCAGATCGAACTGGTATGACTTCACAGGAAGGAAAAACACAAAGTACGAGTTTCCTTGAACGCACCATGAGTTAGCAGCCCCCGCCCTTGTCAGGCATCAATTGGTCCTCGTGCTACGTCACCACATTCACGCGCATCCCTTGGCTGCACACACAGCCCTTCATGCCGTTCTCTCTCCTCATTGGATAACACTTGTATCCCACAAGGAAAATTTTCTCCTCGGGTTACAGCAGAGCAGAGTGACGGAGAGACTCGTGTTTAGGCTGAAATACTTCATGTAAGTGATTGCTGACGGAAAATAGGACTATTTAGGACTTATATTAACAAAAACATTCCACTGATATCTGCTTTAAATATCGAATGTTTTACAACCTGTATGTAATTGTGAATCATGACCTTGTATACTGTATAATTGTGTTTTTGTAATCAGGGCGTCATTGAAAAAGAGAGCTCGCTCTCAATTGACCTTCCCTGAATAAATAAAGGAGAAATGAAATGAAAAAATGAAAATGACAACAACACATCGTACTCAGCTCTGCCGTGTCTCTGCTTTGCTCTGTGCAGATATCCGCTGCCCTTTCTGCTCGAAGCCTTTCCCGGGGGGTCGCATCGAGGATCACCTGTTGAGCTGCCTCACGTCTCCTCCCCTACCTTACAACAGTAAGTGTTTAACGGCACAGAAAAACGGAAACAGAAGCGTACCGACGACTGACTGTGTGTTTTTTGTTTCTTTTTTTTTTTGTCTTTTGAAAAGGCTGGAAACACTGAAAGTAGGGGTGGGCGATACGGCGGTATTAGATGGTGAAGGATTAGAGCGTGTAGACGATCTGCCAAAGTGCAGAGATCGTAGGATCGTCTGGGGCTCATTCTATAAACTGCAGTTCTATGCTGCAAAGCGCAAACAAAGGACATTTGCAAAGTTTGCTAAAAGAGATAACAACAGTTACTTTAGTTTGTATTTTTATTTGGCCCTTTTCAATCAGCTATTTAGTGTTTTGATACTTAAAATCCTGTTAAAATGACTGTGTTGAATAAAACAAACAGTAATGTCTTCATTGATATTTTACTTTCATGTTTATTGAAAGCTACCTTTTATGTTGCAAGAGTCCACTTTATCAGAGTGTTGTTGTTTACCTTTTACTATGTTTATGTTGTTTGCACATGTTGGCAAAACTGCAACTATTTAGATTAAAATCTGTTCAGAAAGGTTCTTTGGCCTAAACTGTCTGTTTTTCTTTTTTCGATTTAAGATCGTGATGAAATCGAAATCGTGACTTCATTTTTTAAAAATCGTGATATGATATTTTTGCCATATCGCCCACCCCTAACTGAAAGTTGTGTGTTTGTGTTTTGCAGCGGATGTGCTTAGTAAAGACAGCGGAGAGTGCTCCATCTGTCTGGAGGATCTGGTGCAGGGGGAGACCATCGCCAGGCTGGCTTGCCTCTGCGTCTACCATAAGAGGTAACAAAGCCCTCAAAGTACAGTATGTTTGCATAAGTGTAAAGCAGAAAAGAGGAGGGTGAAGAATGAAGAATGCAAATGAGTGCAGGAGGTGAGATTAGGAAGAGGCTGGGAAAATGTTCCCGGGTGTTTCCAGAAATGTTAAAAAAAAAAAAAAACTCAAGTAACTGGAATAATGTTTTAGAATATAAGGAAGCATTCACACTAGTAACCATCAGAAAAGAAACCTGGTGGCCTTTTCTATCGTATGATGTTCCTCAAAGTTACCTCGACAACCACAACTGTCAAGGAGAATCACCATTTTCAACTTTACGTAACAAAGGACTGACAGTTTACAGTTTGTTTCTCGTCCTGTTTAGCTGTTGTGAAAACAGCTGCATCATTGTTACACTGTAATTAGGTGCATTATTATTCACAAAGAGTTAAAAAAATTAATTAATTAAAAAAACAGACTCGGAAAAACAAACGACCGTGAAGCTGTTAAAGGCCCACCAGCGTTTCTGCACGTTTCAGCCCATTTACTACAAATCACGTGTTAAGTCCTCCTCATTGTTCGACGCTTGTGGTTTTCCTCGACTTTCAAGCAGCTTTTGTTTTCCACTAATTTTGAACAGACCTGCTGAGGCCAGATATTTACCAAGATTAGCGAATCCACACTTCCACACAACACTGACGGCAATAAAAGCACATTATGGCCGAGAGAGAAAGTCTATATTGAGGACACAAACTGAGTTTCCGATCAAACAACAACAAAACATGTCACTTGTTGCGGTCGCAGAGGTGCAGGCCGTCGTTTTTGTTTTTTAACCACAAAGTAGAGCAACAAACTTCACACACTTGACACAACAAATATTTCTTTACCATAAAATGTTGGAAGAGGAAAAATGTGTGTCTGTGACAAATTGTTTATTTTGTTTGTCCAGCAAATCATCAGAATGTAGAAGCTACAACTACGACTAAAATAAAAAACGTAAATCATCCACTACATTAATCGGTATATTTGCTAATTATTTCCTTGACTTAATCTTAATCCTCATAATTCAACAACTCAAAGTAAATCACCGACTCAAGGCGTGTTATCACCCGCGAGCCCTGCAGCTCGCTCTCAGCCCACGTCAGTGATTACGTTTGGTCTCGTCTGACTTTCCCAGTAAGTGGATTAATCCTGGTGGGAGAGTCAGAGTCAGTCAAACATCCAGCCACAGAGGTTTCTGTTGCGTCACCGTGAGTTAATCATGAAGTGTTAAAGGGATAGTATAATTTTTTTTAAAGTGGGGTTGTATGATCTACAAATAGCCCCTAAGTACTTTAATTGCAGTAGAAGACTCTCTACACTCCTCCCGTTAGCAACGCCAGCCCATAATAGTCCTGCCCAGAGATTTACAACATACATTGTTGTGAACAGACCCAAAGAAACGGCCTATTTTCACGGCCTAAAAGAGGTTTTACCTGAAAAAAATATTTGCTATAATATAATTTTTTCCAGCCCTTCAAAGTGCAGGAAAAACACAGTTTTTATTTGGACCTAACCAACTGCTGATCGGCGGGTGCTAACCCTGGGCGGAGGGATACGTGAGTTGGTTAGGTCCAAATAAAAACTGTGTTTTTCCTGCACTTTGAAGGGCTGGAAAAAATTATATTATAGTGAACAATGGAACTGTGTATTTTTTTTCAGGTAAAACCTCTTTTAGGCCGTGAAAATAGGCCGTTTCTTTGGGTCCATTCACAACACTGTATGTTGTAAATCTCTGGGCAGGGCTATTATGGGCTGGCGTTGCTAACGGGAGGAGTGCAGAGAGTCTTCTACTGCAATTAAAGTACTTAGGGGCTATTTGTAGATCATACAACCCCACTTAAAAAAATGATACTATCCCTTTAACGTGTTGCCGCCGTCTCTCTCTCACCTCCGCTGCTCCTTCTCCTCCTGCAGCTGCATCGACTCCTGGTCCAAGGTGAAACCCTGCTGCCCCGAACATCCCTTCGATTGACTCACGGGTCACAAGCTTTCCACACGGTGACCAACCCGACTCAGGTAGGTGAGCGCCAGACTCACTGAAGCGCTGCAGCGTCACTGGGATAGAGTAAAGGGATAGTTCCACATTTTCGCAAATCCCATTGCCAGAATCCCTAGATTTAGGAGTAGGTTTGTTACCTTTAATTGTTGGTGCAAGCTGTTTTTAGAACGGCGGAGCAGAGCTGCGAGCTGCTCAGAGCTACGCTACGGAGGCTAATGGGATTTCTTGGTTTCCCTCATCAAACTCATCAAATACACAATCCAACAACTCCAAAACGCTCTGGTGGACAAGTTGTGACATGCACATTCACCACGCTATGAGATAATAACACAACGTTACCACACAGAGTTGTTTTAGAGGGAAATTCATGCAAAACCACTGATGCGTGTTGCCTTCAGGGACAGTTTTTCAGCAAGCAGTCTCTGTATTTGCCTCGAAAACAACTCTGTCTCTTAACGTTGTGTTATTATCTCATAGCGTGGTGAATGTGCAGCTCACAACTTGTCCACCAGAGCGTTGTGGAGTTGTTGGATTGTGTATTTGATGAGTTTGATGAGGGAAAACCAAGAAATCCCATAATGAGCCTCCTTAGCGTAGCTCTGAGCAGCTCACGGCTCTGCTCCGCCGTTCTAAAAACAGCTTGCACCGACAATTAAAGGTAACGAACCTACTGCTATGACTATAGGGATTATGGCAATGGGCCAATTTGCCAAAATGTTGAATTATCCCTAACAATACAGAATATATATCGAAGATTTTTTTTTTTTATATATAAGAAAATGTAATGTATGTGATACAGATTTAAACTGTTTGCCAAACTCTGTTACAAACTGTATCTAGATCGACTTTTTTTTACAACATCTAGTCCTGTGTCTAACGGTGTCTAATCTCTTCTTTTTCCACCTCTGCAGGAGACTACACTGAATCCTAAACAAAAAACAAAACCCCCCAATAAAGACGTGTCATTGAACAAATAGAAGCCCCTTCCCCTGTCCCTCCCAAGACGCAAATCCCATATTTGAGTGGTGGAAAAAAGCAGGCGGTCCTAACAGGAAGTTGCTGCCCGTTCCTGGCGTCCAAAGCCCCGCCTCTCCCTCCGTTTGGTTCGTTCCATTTGAACTTTTAGTCTTGACCATTTCAAGCCAACAAACTCCAACGATGACAACAAACAGCTGCTCTGGTTTTAACCTTTGACCGAGACCTTCGTTGGGACAGAAGTGGAGTCTCACGGACTTGGCCTGAATCCTCGGAAGTCTAAAAATAAACGTCGGATAGATTTGATGACGATGATGATGATGATTCATCCCTGAATGACGGACTTCGCTCCAGAAAGATCTTGAACTTGGGGGGAGTGCGAATGCGAAATAGAGGAAAAAAACAAAACAAAGAAAATGTGTCTCAACTGTGACTCTGGATCCTCTCCTGTGTGTTTTCATCCCTACAAACAAACGGGGAATCGGTCATTTTATCAAGTATTTTGCAAAAAAAAGAAACCACAACAACAACAGTATTGTTCCTCCGCGTCTCGCATCGCATCGGGATGAATGTGTTTTCTTCTTTCCTCGGCGGCTCACCCCGAATGAACCGACCTCACACTGAGAGCGTGAACTGAACTGTCGCTTTGTGTTGAGCTTGAGGTTGATGTGGGATGGGGGAGGGGCTGTTACTAAGGTGTTTTCTGTTTTCTATAACCTGTAAAACATTTCAGGGGGGACGTTCGGGGGGGCTTATTGTTGTTTTTTTTTAATTATTTCTCGGTATAGGTCAGTTTCTTGTAGGTGGTTAGTTAGCGCTGAGTTCAACATGCTGCTACTTGGTGGTTGTTTGGGCGTGTGTGTGTGTTGGGAGGCTGTAGGTTTTTCATAGGGCGACAGTAGCGCTGGTGTTTGGCACCGATTTGAGCACTTTTATCCCTCAAGGCTGATTTTTTCTTTTTTTTTTCTCCTTCTTCTCCTTCTTTTTTTTTATTTTTACAACCCCATGTAAGATCTGGGATGATTGTGTGTGTGAGTGTGTATGTATATGTGTTGAGATGACGATGACCAGGGACAGGAAATGTCCTGAGGATGAGGCGTGTGTGTGTGTGAGTGTTTACTGTAAATTGCCCAGGGGTCTGCTCTGCTTGGTCCAGCGGGTTTAACCCTTTTTTTTCCAGTTTTTACTGCTAGTTTTGAACAACAACAACATCAAAAATCACGCCGGCAACTAGGGATGTCACGATTACAGAATTTCTAGGTACGATTATTGTCAGAGAAATAATCACGGTATTACGATTATCACGATTATTATACATCAATAAATGTCAAAACACTATGAATGTGTAAAATCAAATAAAGTCAAAATATAAATTACATCTAATCTCTTAAGATAGGACCAGTTATTAATCCTCCAGGGGAAGTGTTTGAAATATTTAAGTCATTAATTGTCACCTATACCAAATGTTTAAGTTTATTTTAATCATTTTTTTAACAATACAAATGACATGCAAACATTTAAATTCCTACCAATTCAGCATTACGTTAGACAAATGAACCAGTATCTGTGCATTTACCCTTTACTTTGGTGCACATCTGCCGATACGGTTTCGATACATAATCTTTTTCAGAAAGTGACGTTGTGTATTTAGGGATCTTTACGATCAATTAATTGTGGCGTTTAATCCCGCGATTAATTGTGAAAACAAGTAATTGCGACATCCCTACTGGCAACAACAAACGTGTTAAATGTGGCATTGGTACGAAACATGGCGGCCGTTCGACTTTTGAATGCAGTTCAGGGTTTTGTCCTCCCTCCTCCCTCCCTCCCTCCCTCCCTCTCTCTCTCTCTCTCCTCATTCTCAAAAACTCTCTGGGGTGTTAGTTAGTCCAGATTTTTTTTTTTTTCTCTCTCTCTCTCTCTCTCTTTTGGACCGGACCCAGAGCGACAGTTTTTGCCATCTGGTTACATTAACGCCAGATCGGTGCGGGACAAAAGGGAGGGAGGGAGGGAGGGAGGGAGGGGGACTGAGGGATGTATTATTTTTGGGGCATGTTTTTTTTAGTTTTTTTTTTTACACCATGTGGCATCTGCCTCTCTCTCTCCCCCAACGCTGGAGGCTACGGACAGCTGATGGTTAATTATTATTACATAAGTTAGGCCCTCTCCTTTCTCTTTTCTCTTTCTCTTTTGGACTTCAGATATATCATCACATTATGGTCATGATGATTTACTGCTACATGTGTTAAATGGCTTTTCCTTTTGCCTTGTTTTGTGTGTGTGTGTGTGTGTGTGTGTGTTGATTGCCTTTGCCTGGTGACGGGATTTTGTGCAAGTAGACGACGTAGAAGACAATGTTTTTACTTTTTTTTTTTTTGGATGCTGGTCCCACACACAGGTTGTGCACAGACCGCCGGGGGGGGGGGGGGGCTGCATGGGGACAAGAACAAAAACAAAACAAAAAAAGCAAAACATGGATTGATTGCTGTTGCTGCCTGCGAGCGAGCGAGTGTGCGCTGTGTGTGTGTTACAGTCTCTTCCTACAGTGGCACAGGTTTGCTACAGGCCAGTTTGTTTGTTTGTTCACCCCCCCACCCCAACCAACCAACCGCCTTTTTATTTTTAATTTTATTTTTATATATTTTTTCCCCCTCCCCTACCTAACTTTGTTTTTTGCAGTCTGAGGTGCTACGACTTGTCACCGCCACTAGAGGGCCCCGCCCTGTGCATGTTTCTCATAATATTTTTGTATTGGAGACTAGAAAAATAAATGCCAAAAGTCTGGGCTGTGCATCGGGGGAGGGGAGGGAGGGGAGGGGGGGGGGTGTGTGTGTGTGTGTGTGTGTGTGTGAGAGAGGCGTGTGGAAGACGAGACGTGCATTGATCATTAGATGTTACATTTTGTTGTGGTGATAAGTTATGATGATGATGTTGTATACTTTGGCTGGGAGGGGTGGGGGGTGTTTGTGTGTGTTTTTGTTTTGTTTTTTGAGGAGGGGGGTGGAGAAGGGGGAGGGGAGGGGAGGTGGTGGCAGTTGGGTTGTCGATGAAATTAACAAGACAATCTAAAAAAAAAAAAAACACAACCGCACCCCCCCACATGACTCTTTGACTCTCTTACCCTCTTACCCCCCTCTCTCTAAGCTGTGTGGTGCAATACCTCAATTTTTACCAATGCTAACTAAAAACGCTCTGTGTGTAAACTCGCTCCTCGCCAACCAACAACGGTGTTTTTGTATAAAATGTCCCTAAAGTCCTTCGGTGTCGAGTCGCAGGGCGCCGGCCGGCCTTCTCGTCCGTCCGCCCTGCGCTTCGACGCATTCGACGCGTTAGAAGACGAGAATGTCTTTTTTCAAAGAGTCGCCACCACAGCAGTATCTGCAACATCCCCCCCCCGAGATATGGACAATCTGCCTTTTACTCTGGTATAAAAACAAATCAAATTGAATTTTATTTATTAAATTGTAAATATGTAATGCAATTCAAGAAAATGGCTTGGTCTTTGTCTGTTCAATATACTGTTTCTAAGCTCCAATCTTTTGTATGTCTCAGAAATTGTTTTTATATGTATTTTTTACAATAAATATGTGTGAGAGATGTTTTGTGGACGTCTGTGTCTTTAAGTGTCGGCGATGCGTTTGCTTGTTTGTGCCGTTCAGTTAGTTTTGTGATGAAAATGAAGACAAGTTTTTAAAAAATGTTTTATTAGAACTTTGTTTCACATACATAAGAAGCTTACAAATCAACACATGCATTTCACATATATTCTATTTAGGGGGATATCGAAAATATATGTGTGTGTGTGTATATATATGTGTGTATATACAGTGGGTACGGAAAGTATTCAGACCCCTTTAAATTTTTCACTCTTGTTTCATTGCAGCTATTTGCTAAAATCAAAAAAGTTCATTTTATTTCTCATTAAAGCAGAAGTAAGCGATATTTTTGTGTTAATATAAGTCTTAAATAGTTATATCTTCTGACAGCAATCACTTACATAGAGTGTTTGGACTGAAACACGGGTCTGTCAGTCACTCTGCTCTGCTCTGAGCCCAGGAGAAAACTTTCCTTGTATCCTACAACCTTTATCCAATGAGGAGAGAGAACGGCATGCAGGGGCAGTCCTCTCTGTGTGTGCAGCCAAGGGATGCGCGTGAATGTGGTGACGTAGGGACGAGGACCAATAGATCCATGACGAGGGCGGGGCTGCTAACTCCATCGGCTGACAAGACGTCATGGTGCGTTCAGGGCAACCTGTAACTCGTGTTTTTCCGACCTGTGAAGTCGTACCAGTTCGATCTGGTACGAGTTCACCGGTCGGAAGTTACGAGTGGCCGTTATAGTGACTTTCACAGGTAAAACAGGTCGGAAAAACACGAGTGGGTTGCCTGGAACGCTACAAAGTCGTAAGTTGTGACTTGAAGCTGTAATTTACGGTTTCAAAAGCCTGCCTGGAACGCAGCATTAGCCAAAACGACCGGATCGCTTACTTCTGCTTTAATGTACACTCAGCACCCCATCTTGACAGAAAAAAACAGAAATGTAGAATTTTTTGCAAATTTATTAAAAAAGAAAAACTGAAATATCATATTTTGATTTTAGCAAATGGCTGCAATGAAACAAAGAGTGAAAAATTTAAAGGGGTCTGAATACTTTCCGTACCCACTGTAGTTCAATAGACATAGTACTGGGTCACAAACAACATATTGACCAATAATTCCACCCAGGGACTGTGTGACTTTCCCAAAAGGATTTTATTTTTGGGCAGGCCCATACCATATGAAAAAATGTACCTTTTTCAGAAACAGAGGGGTTCATACTGTGAAGTCGAACAGGGGTAAAATATGTTCTATGCATAAAATTGAAGTTTATCATTTTGTTCTTAACTGATTTGGATACTTTGTGTAATTCTTTCCAAATTTGTCCCCATTCTTCAATTCCTAATGATCTGCCCAAGTCAGTTTCCCAATTTCTTTGGACCATATTCCATTAATTTCCTGTTGGGCTGTTTAACATTTAATAAAGTTTAGAAGCAATCTTATGTTTCTGTTTGACCATAGATTCAAGTATGGTTTCCGACTCTGTCACTGTGGGTATTCTAAACACTTCACCTAGGTCAGAAGCCAAGTGAGATCGTATTTGCATATAAAATAGGTAATCCTTGTTGTCAATTCGATATGAATTTAAAAGTTCAGAAAACGATTTAAGTTTTCTGTCCCTGGGATTTATCAAGTCACCAATAGTTCTTATACCCTTACTTTCCCAAAGTTCATTTTTGAGAGGTTTGCCATTCAAGGTAAATGTATAGTTGTTCCATAAGGGGATCTTTGGAGAGTTATTGACTTTAAAGTTAATTAATCATCTCTTGGATTTTTTTCACCATAGAGCAAGAAAAATTAATCAGAGGGTTGTCGATTTTATTGCATATCGGAGCATACCACAACCGTTGTAATGAAAGCTTATCTTTTTGTATATCCAAAACTTCCTGTTCAATGCTTTCCCAGCTAGTATCTCTAAATTCAGCTCCGTAACCGCACTTCAAGGGATATCTAGCATTAAATGCTATATAGTATTTGTATACATTCAGGGCCGTTGTATAGGGGAGAAAGGTGATGATAACTCTAGGGGCCCAGCGCCCAGTGGGGCCCATAAAAAACCCCAGTAGTCTAATCTTTGTATGACTGATTTATTCTGCGTAAGACCCTGACTAATACTCATAGTACACTGTAAAAACTCAACATCTTTCCAAGAATATTTGTCTTATTTCTTGTCCAAATGTCTCATTTCTAGTCAAAACTAATCTCTTTCCACTTAAAATAAGACTCATCACCTAAAAATTAACTTGTTTTTAGTTCATTTTCACTTAAATTCACAATAAATAGAAAAATCTGCCAGTGAAAGTAAGTTTTTTGTGCTTGTAATAAGGAAGAAAAACTTGCTCCACTATCAGATTTATTCTACTTATTCCAAGTGAAAATCTGCTTGAAAGAAGTAAAAAGTGTCTAAAAACAAGCTGCTTTTAATATGATGTGTCTTATTTTAAGTATAATGAGATTTGTTTTGACTAGAAATGACATTTTGACTAGAAATAAGACAAATATTCTTGCTAAGATACTTGAGTTTTTGCAGTGTAATGCTGCATTAGCATCAAAACAAAGAAGGCTAAATAAAAAACGATAATACATACGTAGTCTAAGAAAAAAAAAAGGAAAAGTTTGGGGGAGGGGCCCACTTTAGTATTCTTTAAGGGGGCCCAGAATTCCTAGCAACGGCCCTGTATACATTTGGGAGGCCGAGGCCCCCTGATCCCCTGTCCACGTACAGGTTTTTTATACTGACCCGAGGGGACTTGTTGTTCCAGATAACGTTTCTGAAAAGAACTTCAACTTCTTTGAAAAAATTTTTATCTAGAGGAAGTGGGATGGCAGCCATAAGAAAACTTATCCTCGGTAGGACATTCATTTTTATAGTGTCTATTCGGTCCCAGATAGTTAGTGGAAGGCTTTTCCACCTTTCAATATCTACCTTGATGTCATTAATACGGTTTTTCAAATTAAATGAGGCAATATCTTGAGGGTTCGATTTCAAAATTAAACCCAGATAACGCATTCCCTCTGGAGACCATTTGAATGGCAAACCAGTAATATGTGACTTAAGGCAGTAAGCATTTAAAGGTATAACGCTTCAGATTTCTCCCAGTTCACCTTATAACCCGAGATGGAGCCAAAATCTTCCACTATCTCCAGAATATGTTTAAGGGAGGTGGATGGGTCAGATACTGTCAATAATATGTCATTCGCAAAAAGACTTAGTTTTATTTCTGTTACAGGGGCTGGGACACCTTTAATATTCTGATTATTTCTAATTGAAATGGCCAAGGGTTCCAATAATAAAATAAAAAGCAAAGGGCTTAAATTACACCCTTGCGGGGTCCCACGATTAAGCGGAAATTGATTGGAAATTATAGGCTACTGTTTGTAATAATTTTAGCTTTTGGTTGTGAATAAATCAAAGAAATATACTTGATAAAATTGGGACCAAATCCAAATTTAGACAATGTTTTGAAAAGGTAAGGCCATTCAATGCGGTCAAATGCCTTTTGGGCGTCCAACGATACCGCAATGGCTGGAGTAACAGATGAGTTTGCATAGTGCATTATATGAAGTAACTTACGCATGTTGTCCGTAATTTGCCTTGATTTTACAAATCCAATTTGATCTATGTGGATAAGTTTAGAAATAATTCCCTCTAATCTTCTTGCCAGGATTTTGGCATACATTTTTCTCACAGAATTAAGGAGAGAAATAGGGCGGTATCCCGCGCATTGCAAAGGGTCCTTGTTTGGCTTAAGCAGAACTGTGATAAGGGAAACTTGTAGTGGGGCGGATTAGCTCAATATTTTACACCAATCGTTCACTTTGTGATAAAAGCATGAAATTTAGTAGATGTGTTGGTGAATATGTTTCAGACAAATCTGGATATTGGGCCACCTCAAAAGAGCCCCCTAGTGGCCGTGGCAGCTATTTGTTATGCAAATAAATGAATGATGAATAAAAACTGCCCTTTTAATAATACCAACTGGTGATGTATTGTATATTGTTGGAAAGCCTGATTAGTCACCTTTACAACGAGGTGCAGCTTGTAAGGATCGTGCATTCATGGAAGGAGCAACGCGGCTAAACGTGTGGGTAGCGCCCCCCAAAAATGTGCATTCCCTGTGGGGCGGATTAGCTCAATGAATCACAAGAATTGTTTATTTTGTGACAGAAGCACAACATTTGGTGGAGGTGTTGGTGGATACATTTTTGAAACATGGTTTTTAAGGACCCTTAACTCATTGAGTGCCAACCACGTAATTTCTCGTTTTTCGTTCCCATGCGTTGAGTGCCAAAAACGAAATTTTTCGTTTTTTGCTTTTTTTTTAAATTATGAAAATAGACACTTTAATACACATTATATGTAAATATGGGGACTCTACGACGAGGAGAACTGAAATAGATGACGATCAAAGTCACATGACAGCTCATGATCTGGAAGTTTTTATCATAACTCAGCTTCTGCAAACGGAGTTCTGCATGTGGATGCAGCAGCTGCTCCGCTGCTGCTCCGCTCTCACCCGCGAGGCTGCAGCAGCTGGGAGCTGAACCAGGAAGCTCTCAGCCCACTGTCCCGCCCGGTCTTCATCTGGAGCAACACCGTGTCCTCCCCAAAGTCCTCCCGCGGTAAAATCTGATGGTCTCTGGGTCAAAGCAGACCGGCACCACCGACCCGTACCACAGAAGGACCGTGACCACCGGCGGGACCGGTGTTCGCGAGCCGCTGTGGCCGACAGACCCTCACGTTCCGCGGCGAGAGGCTGTGACACGGCACGGTGCGTCTGTGTTATTGTTGTTTAGTGGCGCCCCCCCCGCCCCCGATGGTGGTTTTGTGAATAGAACAACAATTGTTGTGTATATTTATCTTATACGAGCCCTTTGATCCAGAAATGCGAGTGTCAGAAGAGCGACAGGCACAAACAGAGCACCTTTCATAAAAGACGCTCTATCTCCTTTTCTAGAAAAAAAGGAGGGATTTTGGTGAAACCCAGCCATTTTTAGCTTGACTTTTCTCAGGAACGGAGGCACGTAGAAACAAACGGTTTGTGGCCATTTGAAGGATAAAATTAAACCTTTCAAATGAGCTACAGTATGTGTTGGTGGCAATAATATAGAATACACTATGGCTCTAAAATAAAAAGTCAAATATGGTCTAATTTGCCGGTACACTTGACTAAAACTTTGGAAAGGAGCGCGGCACTCAATGAGTTAAGGTGTCTACTTAAGATTTTTGCTTGTTGCCCGGGTCAACTAATGTCCCATGGGGGTTTTTTCGGTGGCCATTTTGAATTTATGTCCGCACGAATGGCGAAAACGCCAATTTTCATAGCTCCTAAACCAGACATCATACAAAGACAAATGAACACACTTTTTCCAATAATTATGACACTATAATACATAGTTGGTATTATTAAAAGGGCAGTTTTTATTCATCATTCATTTATTCGCATAACAAATAGCTGCCACGGCCACTAGGGGGCGCTTTTGAGGTGGCCCAATATCCAGATTTGTCTGAAACATATTCACCAACACATCCACCAAATTTCATGCTTTTATCACAAAGTGAATGATTGTTCAGCTAATCCGCCCCACTAGTGGGAAGAACCTGGTAAGTGACCTATTCCCTTAGCTTCATTAAACACCCTTTCCAGTTTATCCACTAATAATGAGGAAAAGGTTTTATAAAAATTTATACTATAGCCATCTTCCCCTGGAGCGCGACCGCTAGCCATATTGTTGATGGCAATTTTTATTTCAGACTGAGTTATTGGTCTTTCAAGGTCCTCTTTGTCTTCATTTGTTAAAGCAGGCAATTCTATACTGCCGAAAACTCTATCTAGGTCTTCTAAAGAGGGTTTAACCTCTGAAGAATAGAGAGATTCATAATATTCCTTAAATCTTTTATTAATATCTACAGGAGTTTTTAATATTTCACCATTTTCTGATTTAATGGCAGGAATGAGACGAGAAGCCCTGGCCTTCTGAAGCCGATAAGCCAGTAGTTTCCCGGCTTTATCGCCATATTCAAAATATTTTGATTTCAAACGATACAAATCACACACACAAAGTAACTTTCAACACGGCCCTTGCTCGGTCCAGAGGGCAAAGGACAGGCGCTACAGCTCCACCTAGTGTCTATCTGTGCACACCACTGCATTTAATTTACATCGAACACTGTTGTCATTTGATATCTTACTTAGCTCGCTCTAGGCTGCAGTTTCAGGATGCCAACACCAAACACTGACTGTTACCAAGTGGGATGGAGATGTCAGCACATCTCATCTTTACAAATAGAGGTCTGGATGAGGCCTTCCCCCTTTTTCCTTTGTCTCCAGACTGTGTGTGTGTGTGTGTGTGTGTGTGTGTGTGTGTGTGTGTGTGTGTGTGTGTGTGTGTGTGTGTGTTGGTGCTCACCTGAGCACCTTGGCCATGTGTGTTTGACTTAATTTTATTGTAAGTAAACCCAAACTTATATAAATGCATTATGGTGTTTAAGTTTCAATGTTTAGTATTTTAACATGCCTAAGTTGGTAGTTGCATCACCTCAAGTTAAAGGGATAGTAGCATTTTTTTTAAAGTGGGGTTGTATGATCTACAAATAGCCCCTTAGTACTTTAATTGCAGTAGAAGACTCTCTGCACTCCTCCCGTTAGCAACGCCAGCCCATAATAGCCCTGCCCAGAGATTTACAACATACAGTGTTGTGAACAGACCCAAAGAAACCCTGGGCGGAGGGATACGTGAGTTGGTTAGGTCCAAATAAAAACTTTTTTTTTGTTTTTCCTGCACTTTGAAGGGCTGGAAAAAAATTACATTATAGCGAACAATGGAACTGTGTAATTTTTTTCACGTAAAACCTCTTTTAGGCCGTGAAAATAGGCCGTTTCTTTGGGTCCATTCACAACACTGTATGTTGTAAATCTCTGGGCAGGGCTATTATGGGCTGGCGTTGCTAACGGGAGGAGTGCAGAGAGTTTTCTACTGCAATTAAAGTACTTAGGGGCTATTTGTAGATCATACAACCCCACTTTAAAAAAAATGATACTATCCCTTTAAATATAGTTTATATGCAAGAAGGGGAAACTCATGCAAAATGTATTAGAGATAATCTGAATTTAAAGAGGCAAATAGGAAGAAGAGCTGATTTAATTGCAGTATCCTTAAGATACTTACCTTCTTCAATTACTTATTTATTGATTTATTTTTAACTTTTGCACAGTCCTTCAAATTCATCCCCTTAATTTATCAATAATTTATACACATCACCCAACACCCATGTGTTGCAAATGGTGCAAGTTGTTGTTTCTCACCTATTTTGTACCTGAATCGAATAAGAAATAATAAAATAAAAAAGAAATAACAGGTTATATTTGTAATTCCAAATGTCCAGAGACAATATCAAGAACATTTAATGTGCTATTTATCTATTGATTTATTTCAATCATTAAACAGCCAGACTTTTGGAAATTAATATTCCCTGTTCTTTAACAGCTGATACTGATTACGTTGTCTCATTTAACGACAGTTTGCTCCTCAGAGAGAAACGTGAGCGATCCTCACAGGGAAGTTTCTCTGTCACAACGACCCAACAGTCAGTTGACGAAGAGGAAGTAAATAAAACTACAAACATGAAAGCAAAGTTGAGTAATAATTGAATTTTAGAGAAGACTATGTGCATTTCCTCAAGTTCTAAACTCTGATATTTGACATGAAAAATGTTTTAAATCACATGCTGCGGTGATTTCTGATGCAAAATCCTGTTTAAAAACCACATAATTGCCTTTGTCGGGTTCATCTGATGATCAATAATCAGACGTCCACAATATCTGAACATACAGATCGATCATTGTTAATCAGACGTCACAGATTCATTCTCTGAATCTCTGAAACTGTCACAAATAAGTGTCCTAAAAAAATTGCAGTCAAGTATTGACATACACAAATTAAATTCAAATTAGTCTTAAACAGCCCAAGATGTTTTTATACATTGAAATTAATTCTATGTTTTGGTAAAAATGTACCGACTTCTGCTCACAGCACTTTGTCTCTGGAAGTCCCCCAGACCCTGTTTACCAAGATCGGACATGGTCTTAGGAAACAGTGGGGCCTCCACTCTCTGTCTACAGGAATTAGTTTTCATCACTTTGAACCCAGAGGAAGTGAAACGCTGCAGCGCCACAGGTGAGAAGAAGAGAAGAACGACTCAGACAGACAGACAGACAGACACATCTACTGGAGCCCAGTGAAGTCCAGCAGTGAAGGTAAGAGCATCATCGCTTTTAATCTCTTATCACAGGACAAAACTACTGAACATGAAAACTTAATAACACAGCTACATGAATAAATAATATCTAATTATTTAATGATAATTCTCTTGACTCATTTCACAAGACTACTATTATATCTACTTGTGAAGATACAGTAGTTTTGGTTTTATTTATTTAAAGCAGGTCAAAAGTTACACTGTGTGGGTACGTCAGATTTATTTTGTGTCTGAGTCTGAGTAGTAAGTAGTATCTAGTGCCAGGTAAGATAAGGTAAGATAGGATATGTTAAGATAAGATAAAAAATGACTTTATTAATCCCCAAAGGGAAATTCTGAATGCTGAAACACTCTTAAACATCTTAAGTCAAAAAGTCCATTGCACTATAATTTAATGCACTGTTTCCAAACATAGAAAATTCAGTCTTAAATAAATGTGAATAACAAAAACAAAACAATAGTTTAAAAAAAAAAAATCAAATGACATGACAACACTTCAAATTCAGGTATTAATTCCTAATATGTTTAATCATACATCTCCCCATAGTGGGACAAATAAAGGATCATCTTATCTTATCTTATCTTATCTCCTATGTTCTTGTCTGGTTGTGGTAAAAGATTCAGACCTGATGTAATAAGGAAATGTTTTGAAATGTACAGAACCTGGCGAGTAACTGAATGGTTGTACAACACGGTGTTTCTACACAGAGCCGCACACTGTTGATAACATCAACCTCAGGGATTTCCATCTTCACATTAGAAACACCTTCCTCAGTGGTTAATGAGCTGCATTAGTTATTTAATTATTTATTTATTAAAGCAGAAGTGAGTGGTCCGGTCGTTTTCGCTAATGCTGCGTTCCAGGCAGGCTTTTGAAATCGTAAATTACAGCTTCAAGTCACGACTTACGACTTTGTAGCGTTCCAGGCAACCCACTCGTGTTTCTCCGACCTGTTTTACCTGTGAAAGTCACTATAACGGCCACTCGTAACTTCTGACCCGTGAACTCGTACCAGATCGAACTGGTACGAGTTCACGGTCGGAAAAATACGAGTTTCCTTGAACACACCATAACAGTCCTCGTCCCTACGTCACCACATTCACGGCGTTCCTTGGCTGCACACACAGCCCTGCATGCCGTTCTCTCTCCTCATTGGATAAAAACTGTAGGATACGATAAATGTTTTCTCTTCGGCTCAGAGCAGAGCAGAGGGACTGACAGACCCGTGTTTCAGACCAAACACTCTATAGAAGTGATTGCTGTCGGAAGATATAACTATTTAAGACTTATATTAACACAAATATATCACTCACTTCTGCTTTAAGCTTTTATTTCAAACATGTAAGGTAGTATAAAAGGAGACTGACAGAACACAAAGCAACAAAACAACAACAAAAACCAAATAGTGATAGAAAACAAATAAAAAGCTTATATTATCCTATACCTTGTCCTTTTTATCAATTATCCTCTAATAATTATTGTCAATATTACTTATCAATATATACATACATATACAGTATGTGTGTATACACATCTAGAAATCTATTCAAAACCTACATACACCCATACAGACCTATATTCAGCCAATATTCATCTATATCAGTGGTTCTCAACTGGTGGGTCGGGACCCAAAAGTGGGTCGCGGACCCGTTCTGGATGGGTCGCGGACAGCTGATCAAAAAAGTAAATAATATTTAATGCACATCTGATGTTGGACATGTCTTTTATTTTGAAAAATAACTTATTTTGAAAGGCACAGGAGACACGTGAACACATGCAGTTGTAATGCTCCTCCTCAGTTTCTTATTATTTGCTCCATTTGCTCTGAATGCAAAGATATCAGTTTCTTATTAATGTGGCCTGAATGCAGTGAATCTTGTTTTGTTTTGTGGGTCTTTATTTTGTGCAATTTGATATTTATTCACTTTTGTGAACATGCTCTGAATGCAGAGATGCATTAGAAGTCAAATATATCATTTTGTTGGTCTCCATTTTGTGCAGTTTGATATTTCTTTATTCACTTTTATTCCGTACATGCAGTTGTCATGGTAACTCCTCAGTTTCATTCATGTGCTCTGAAATGCACTTTGCACAATAAAGAGCAAAATGAGTTTTTAAAGGCTTAAAAAAAAATTCTTGGTTTGAATTCTATAAAAGTGGGTCGCGACTTAATGACAATGGGAAGATGTGGAGCCCAGAGTGAGACTAGTGGAGAACCCCTGATCTATATAACCCATAATACTCCCATATGCAGTCACATATATCATTACAAAGTGAATTTTCTTGAGTGTTGTGCTGTTGACTTCTTTAAAACAAGAAGTATCTGCCCTCAGTTTATTGATGTAAACTAGGAACTGCCCACTTCTGCTTCTCATCATGCGGCTGTGTGAACTTTATCTTTGGCCTCCAGTTCCCTCCAGCATGTCGGACCCAGCGGACCCCGACTTCCCCCCAGCGACCCAGGACGCTCCAGGCTCGGATGTGTTCTACCCGACACCGACGGCGCCGCCACCTCCGTACCCCGACCCCGCCCCGGGGCAGGAACCTCCTCCCTACTCCGCTGCAGTGTCGGGCGTCATGTACCCTCCACCCCAAGCTGAGGAGGGTACGACCTGCGTCTCTGAACCCGGCGTTGGGTGTGAGTCGCTGGGCAACGTGGAGGTCCTGACCACCGGCGGCGAGGCTGCAGGGCCGAATCCGTTTGATGACAAGACAGTGAGAAGAGCGTTCGTCAGAAAGGTTTGTGTCTTTGAGAAGATCTGAACTTAGTGTTTTATGTGAGACAATATTTGTGAGATGTGTTGGATTGGTGAAAAGTATCTGGTGTGTTTCCCAACCCTCCAATGAAATAAATGTCAGACATTGTCAGATTTAGAATTAGTAGCCTATATTTGTGCAACACAAAAATATTTTTTCTAGACATTGACCTTGTCTTTGTTTTTATCTTTAACAGAAGGGACACTTTCTCCTCCTCAGGTCTCCAAAAACTACCAATAACAATCGATAGGAGCAGGAAAAATAGACACATAGACATTCACATTCTGTGAAAAGAGGCCGAAAACAGACATTACTTTGTTGTTATTAAGCATAAAATCACCTTGATGTGCAAGTAAGCACATTCAGTTAACTTATTTGTGAAGAATAAAAGTTCAAGTTTAAAGCAGATATCAGTGGAATGTTTTTGTTAATATAAGTCCTAAATAGTCCTATTTTCCGTCAGCAATCACTTACATGAAGTATTTCAGCCTAAACACGAGTCTCTCCGTCACTCTGCTCTGCTGTAACCCGAGGAGAAAATTTTCCTTGTGGGATACAAGTGTTATCCAATGAGGGGAGAGAACGGCATGAAGGGCTGTGTGTGCAGCCAAGGGATGCGCGTGAATGTGGTGACGTAGCACGAGGACCAATTGATGCCTGACAAGGGCGGGGGCTGCTAACTCATGGTGCGTTCAAGGAAACTCGTACTTTGTGTTTTTCCTTCCTGTGAAGTCATACCAGTTCGATCTGGTACGAGTTCACGGGTCGGAAGTTACGAGTGGCCGTTATAGGGAACTTTCACAGACAACAGGACGGTAAAAACACGAGCTACGGGTTACCTGGAACGCTACCAAGTCGTAGTTGTGACTTGAAGCTGTAACTTACGGTTTCAAAAAAGCCTGCCTTGAACACAGCATTAGCCGAAACGGCCGTGCCGCTGTTATCTGCTTTAAGCAACTAAGGTAAGTGGGTTTTTTTGTTTTTTGGTATTTTTCCCCACATATTTTTATTTATTGATAACTGTTTCTTGAAAAAAATATTAGCTCTAAAGGGTGAAAAAACTTTCAATTTTGAGTTTTCGGCATTATAATAATGTCTTATCTCATAACTTATAGCTGAGGTCTTTTTTAAGAACTTTAAACTTTACCTATTTTCTTTTCTCTCTCTACTTTTTATTCTTCTTTGTTCTTGCTTTAAACTCTGTGTTTAATGTTTACATTTCATTTCATTTTTAAAAAATTGTTTGTTTTTATGCTGTTCTTTTTAAATGTTTTGTCTTTATGTAAAGCACATTGAGTTGCCTTGGTATGAAATGCGCTATACAAACAAAGATGCCTTGCCTTCATATTTGCAGATCGAGGCACTAGAATCATAGCCTGGCTCTCGCCAGACCCTTGTAGTTCCGCAAAGCTACGCTGAGCTCCGCACAAGGGTCTGGGACTGCTCCATAGGCCAGGGGTCTCAAACTCAAATGAGCTGGGGGCCACTGCTGGCACCGTCATCTCAGTGGAGGGCCACTAAAGTTTTCAAGACGAATATAAAAAAAAAATCACAAATATTTCTGAAAACGGGGTCTATTTTCAAATATTGTACGATAATTAGGGCTGTCAAACGATTAAAATTTGTAATCCTTAAATGTCCTGAGTTAATCACATAGTATTTTTCTTTTTTGCTTGAAATACCAGCAAGATGAATGGAAAGCATAAGAAACATCCAGATCTGGACGTTTCTTATGCTTTCCATGCTTTCCAAATACCATTTTCATGGTATTTGGTATTATCAGCTGTCAGAGAGAGAGAGCAGCCTCGTTTGGTGACAAGAAGAACAAGTTCTCTAGTGTAGGAACATGAGGAGAAAAAACATATGCAAGTTTTCTGCATCATAAGAAGAAAAATGCAGTTTTTATTTGGACCTAACCAACTCACGTATCCCTCCGCCCAGGGTTAGCGCCCGCCGATCAGCAGTTGGTTAGGTCCAAATAAAAACTGTGTTTTTCCTGCACTTTGAAGGGCTGGAAAAAATTATATTATAGTGAACAATGGAACTGTGTATTTTTTTTTCAGGTAAAACCTCTTTTAGGCTGTGAAAATAGGCCGTTTCTTTGGGTCCATTCACAACAATGTATGTTGTAAATCTCTGGGCAGGGCTATTATGGGCTGGCGTTGCTAACGGGAGGAGTGCAGAGAGTCTTCTACTGCAATTAAAGTACTTAGGGGCTATTTGTAGATCATACAACCCCACTTTAAAAAAAATGCTACTTTCCCTTTAACCGGACACAAATCTTGTCTGTCATTCTTAAATCGATGCTTTTTCCAAATGGATGAAAAGCTGAGGACATGACGTAGATACGTTCACACCCGACCAAATCAAACAGAGTTGAATTTGACAAAAAATATTGGTACACTGTGTTTTTATTTTGCCACAAGGCCGAAACAGTTCATCTGATCACTCAGTAACGAAGCTCTTGCTCCCGTCTCTCTGCCTGTGCAGGTGTTCTGCATCCTGACCGTGCAGCTGCTCTTCACCTTCACCGTGGTTTGTGTGTTCACCTTCTCCACCGTGGTCAAAAAGGCGGTGCAGGACAACCTGTGGGCCTACATCAGCTCCTTCATCATCTTCGCTGTGGTCGCCGTCACGCTCAGCTGCTGCCCGTCCTTCAACCGCCGTCACCCCTGGAACATCGTGGGACTGGTGGGGAGAGAAACACAACAACACACAGAGAGCTACTTTTTTTTTGTTGATATATATTAACCTTAAACACAAAATGTCATTTACACACAGATGAGAGGAAATGAAACATGTATTATACATTGTATTGTATGTACATCATCTTTGATGACTGTGGTATAATTAAGTCTGACTTCCTGTTTTCTAAGTTCACTGAACAACAGATTCTACACACTTTGGATCATAATGAACCAGTGAGAGGAAACAAAGGTTTTTAACCCTCTATGGTACCATGTTGCCCTCAGGCAGCAACATACCACTTTTTGTCCTGTCACATCTCCACAATTCATCCCATTTAATGCTGTAATACTTTTAAAAAGAGAAGAGACCTTAGAGAACCACTAACAATGCTTTAATTTATCACATGACTTTCAAGAAGCCACTGAAACCCTTTTTTGCAGACTTTTTCAAAGGAAACAGGTTTGCCATTTTGCTCCACTAAAACGGTCTGAAAACATACAGTAACTTCCTGGCCCTTTTTCATCTGGAAAAAAAAATATTTACACTAATAGATTAGTAAAGTTGAATTTTTAATAGTTCCATGCAATTTATTTACTTATTAAATAATGGAAACTTGTTAAAATGCACCTGTTGCCCGAAAGCAACAACGTACCATTATAGAAAATTGCAATGTTGCCTTGAGGCGACAGTGGACCATTATGGAATCAATATTGCATTATGAGACTATGGTAGTGTGTGTTTAGGTGTAAATATAATGTTCAAAAACATATAATTCATCATAATTTTGTTTTTTATCCTTAATAAATGTGATTTTGGATGCAGTAAAGTAAACATCAGGCTATTATGATGATGATGAGGAAGATGAGGATGAGGATGAGGCCAGTGAAGGTGAAAGTCTACAGAGACTGGTGTTTCTAATACAGTATATGATGAACCGTAATGGTACAATGTTGCCTACAGGCAAAAAATCCCCAAAACTTCCAAAAATAAATAATTTTAAAAAGTTTCTTTAGATTATGTTTATTTAGTCTATTTTGAGACATAAAAACACTCCAAACATTTTTTCCCCCACTGGCATCATAATGATATGGTGATGTTTAATAACCTGAACTTGAAATACTTTTCATTGTCATTCACACACACAGCTGTGCAAAGAACAAAATGTCTTGCATTTGTTTCTCCCACGACCGTGTTGAGGTAGATAAGAATAAAAAATAGATAAAATAGAGTTAAAAGGCAGCAGTACAAATGAATATATGAATAAATAGAGTGAAAATGGTGCTGGCTGTTCTGGTCCAAAGGCTGCAGTGCCTTTTTCCATTAATAATCCATTTATTAATGACTAATAACTGTATTTTGTGCCCACAGGCCGTGGTCACCCTCAGTTTGTCCTATGTGGTGGGAACCGTCGCCTCCTTCCACGACACCACCGCTGTGGTCATCACCATGGCGTCCACGCTGGCCATTTCTCTGGCAATCATCGCTTACTCAGTACAGGTCGGTCAAATAGCCTATCACACCTTTAAAGGAATAGTTCACCAAAAAATGAAATTCAGTCATTATTGACTCACCCTCATGCTGATGAATACTGCAGAGTAACCATTTAATCTTCCTCCACACTGCTCGTCCGCTGCAATCCAAGTGTCCTGAAGGGAGATAGTCCAGAGTTTACTCAAAACAACGTCATTTAGGACATTTTTACAGCCTAAACAGTCCTGTATTGAAGTTGCCTGGGGCGCGTGAACATCAGAGATTGCAGCGGACACTGGGACTGCAGCGGACAAAGGAGGAATATTATAAGGTTTTTGTGTAGTTTTATGGACGTTTTTGTGTCGGGCGCTATTGACTCTCAAATAAAGTTTTCGTTGGACTACGAACCGGCCTCCCGGGTCTCCAGATGCACTTTGAGGAATAAAAATCAGCATGAGGATTTCATTTTTTGGTGAACTATTCCTTTTATTAATTTTTTTTCTTCTATAATTTGACCAAAACATTGTGGCATTTTGTGGATGAAATAAAGTGTGTCCAAGCAAATGCCAGTCAGTAGAATTTCATGATATATACAGTAGCTATATCACAGAAGAATACATAATATTATTGAATGGGCCCATCACTAAACTCATGTATTGTGTCATGGGTCGGCTGTACAGAGTGGGAATAAAGGTTGAATTTCATTTATACAAAAAAAACAACAACAAAAAAAACAGTGAACGCATAAATGAAATGACTCACTGATGTCTTTCTGTTCTTTCTTGCAGAATCGCTTTCAGTTCGATATTTGTTACCTGTTGTTGCTCGTCCTGGTTGTGGACCTGTTCATGTTCCTCGTCTACTGCACCTTCTACTATTCACACATCCTCGACGTCGTCTACGGAAGCCTGGGAGCTCTGCTGTTTTCACTGGTAGGCACGACACAGAAAAACACACACACACACACACCGATGATAATATTGGGCCTCATTCACCAATATCTTCTTAAGAACCTTCTTAGATTCTTTCTTAAGTTGTTCTTAAGAGGTTCCTTAAGAAAACCCTACGTCAGATTCATCAACGCGTTCGTAAGCCTCAGAATTGTTCGCAGCTGTGTTCTTATGCCATCTCCTCGTAAGTTGAGGGCGTGTGCCAGGTGAGTCTAATTAACATAGGATTAGCATAGGTAACAGCCCCATCAATGCCCGTAAAAGGGCATGAGACTGCAGGGCCGTGTGCACACAGCACCCACAGGCACTGAGCAGAGGAGGTGAAGTGAGAAAGAAAGTTGAAATGCTCAAATGAAAATCTGGGAGGGAGCACCAGACTCCAAACGTAAAAAGAACTAAAGTAGTGAAGTGGCGCTACTGCGGCAGGAATGAAACAAAGAAACAAACAAAGGCTTATATTTTTGTATTTATATTTAGGCTATATTTAGTAGCCAGCAGTGGATGCAGCTCTTCGGGTTGTTATCAGAGAGACCACACTCTCACGTGTGCCATCATAAATATCATCATATTATCATATATTTAAAAAAAATAATAAAAACAGTTGTGTGTAGTGTGAACACTTAAAAAAAAAAAAACTGATATGAATTAAGTGTCTATAATGTTTTTTTTAAGAAACTGCAATGATTTGTCAATTATTATTATTAATATACAATTATTAAAAACATCATAAAAGATAAGAAAATAATTCTTATTCAAATCATATAATATCATACAACTGCAGGTTATTTTTGCAGAAGTCTCAGCACCTAAAAGTGCGTAAGTATACTCCTGACTGTTCGTAGATTTTGTTCTTAGTTAAGAACAAATTCTGGATAAGAAAACATTCATGAATGCCACAATCTTCGTGAAAACTTCTTAAGTAGGACTTAAGAACAAATTTGTTCTTAAGAACGGTTCGTGAATGAGGCCCAATGTGCCTAAAGTGCCCTCTAGGAGCCAAAACACGTGCTAAGTGCCCTCTTGGGGGCCAAAACGTGTGCTAAAGTGTCCTCTTGGGGGCCAAAACACGTGTTAAAACAGGCCAAATCTACATTTTTTTAGTCTTAAGGTATCGATATTAAAACAGGCCAAATCGACGTTAAAAAAGGCCAAAAAAATTTCGCCGCTGACCTGTGGTCGCCGGCCAAACAAACCATGCCGCTACAGTCTCACTCTTGTCATTTTCTGAAACTTGGCAGCCCTGAAAGTGCCCTCTAGGAGCCACATCTAGGAGCCAAAAAAGCCAAAAAGTACCCCCTTGGAAGCCAAAACGCGTGCTCAAGTGCCCTCTAGGAGCCAAAACGTGTGCTAAAGTGCCCTCTAGGAGCCAAAACACGTGTTAAAGTGCCCCCTTGGAAGCCAAAACACGTGCTTAAGTGCCCTCTAGGAACCAAAACACGTGTTAAAGTGCCCTCTTGGAAGCCAAAACACGTGCTTAAGTGCCCTCTAGGAGCCAAAACGTGTGCTAAGGTGTCCTCTTGGGGGCCAAAACACGTGTTAAAACAGGCCAAATCTACATTTTTTTAGTCTTAAGGTATCGATATTAAAACAGGCCAAATCGACGTTAAAAAAGGCTAAAAATTTTTCGTCGCCGGCCAAACGTGCCATGTCACTACAGTCTCACTCTTGTCATTTTCTGAAACTTAGCAGCCCTGAAAGTGCCCCCTAGGAGCCACATCTAGGAGCCAAAACATGTGCTAAAGTGCCCTCCTCAGTGGCGAGGACGCGCTATTATGTGCCCTTTTTTTTCCTTTTCGCCCCTGCCCTTCAAAAAGTCTGTGCACGCCACTGACTGTCGGGTTGGGTGTGTGGAGCTGCATTAATATAAACTTATGCACATCTGCTATAAAAAATATAATAATATGGTCCAGTTTTTTAGTATTTTAACAGTGAGCAGGCATTAGATACAAAGTGTGATGCTCTGCAGAAAATAATGAACCAATGTGAGAACTTTAACGACGACTATGTAGAGCATGAACGACCGTCACATTCACAATTTGGACGTTTAATAAATAAAATAGTTGAAGGTAAATAATCTGTAGATGGATGAAATAATTAATTTTTATAAACTCATCTGAGGCTCCAACATGAGAAAACATTATCAACCAACCGCTCACCACTTAAATACTGTAACTGCACAGAAGTTCATTTAGTTTCCAGTCATCAGAGGAGAAGCACAGGTTTTATGAACAGCTCATAAAACAGTGAACGGACCAAAGATGGAAATAAATAACTATAAGGTTTATTTACTCAAGAAGGACACAAAAGAACAATCATGAGGAACTGACTGTACCTGCAGCCAGGGCCGTTGCTAGGAATTCTGGGCCCCCTTAAAGAATACTAAAGTGGGCCCCTCCCCCTAACTTTTCCAGTTTTTTTTTTTCTTAGACTACGTATGTATTATCATTTATTATTTAGCCTTCTTTGTTTTGATGCTAATGCAGCATTACACTGCAAAAACTCAAGTATCTTACCAAGAATATTTGTCTTATTTCTAGTCAAAATGTCATTTCTAGTCAAAACAAATCTCATTCTACTTAAAATAAGACTCATCATATTAAAAGTATCTTGTTTTTAGACACTTTTTACTTCTTTCAAGCAGATTTTCACTTGAAATAAGTTGAAAAAATCTGATAGTGGAGCAAGTTTTTCTTCCTTATTACAAGCACAAAAAACATGCTTAAGTTAATTTTTAGGTGATGAGTCTTCATTTAAGTGGAAAGAGTTTAGCTTTGACTAGAAATGAGACATTTGGACAAGAAATAAGACAAATATTCTTGGAAAGATGTTGAGTTTTTACAGTGTACTATGAGTATTAGTCAGGGTCTTATGCAGAATAAATCAGTCATACAAAGATTAGACTACTGGGGTTTTTTATGGGCCCCACTGGGCGCTGGGCCCCTAGAGTTATCATCACCTTTCTCCCCTATACAACGGCCCTGCCTGCAGCTACATGATATTTATTTCACAGTTGCTGTTACCAGGTAGATTTTATTTTACATTAACATCTACTCAGCTTAGAAAATGAAAGACTCACTGTGTTATAAATTATACCCTACACTATTAAAGTGTTAAAATTAAGACCTGTCAATATTGTTTTTACATGTTAATACAATAGTAATAATAATAGTGCAGAAAAATATTGAATGATTCTTCTTAAAGGGAACTTACCTTTATGTTTGTTTTATGTAAAAGTACATTTTGCTGGTTTTAAAAGCAGAACTATTACGAATATCCGGGGGGTCTTGAAAAGTATTAAAAAATTAAAACCCTTAAAAAGTATTCAAAAGTCTTTTCATGGCTTTATAAAGCCTTAAATTTTGAAGGTATTTTTTCTGAATTAGCTGTCCAAGAGTTTGAGTCCTAAAGAACATTGTAAAAGTGCGTGAATTTATTCATTTTATTAAAAAACAAAGATGAACCGGTACATAAAAAAGAAAAGAAGATTGTTGTTTTTGTTTTTTGAGAGTGGAGCAATGTTTTTTTGTTTTTTTTTATAAACTTTGCCTTTGATTTATTATCCTAGCCTGTTTTGAATTCTGTTGTATCATAGTGGTTTATAGTCTTTATCACAAACTAAAACTGTTACATTAAAAGTGTCACTGATGTAAATGGTTACAGCTTGATGTGGCTGTGAGGTATTGAAAAATATTGAAAAAGTCTTGAAAAAGTCTTAAAAAGGTATTAAAATTAACTTCAAGATTCCTATATATACCCTGTATTAGTTTTAGTGGAGTATTACTATCACATAATAGTATAATGATAAAATACCTATAATAGCAGGACCATAAAACCAAAGTTGCTACATGAAATTCAATAATGATATAATTTATACTTGTGCTTTTCCTGCTGTGATGTGTTCAAATGTCCTGTGTAAAAACAGACCCATCATTTAAAAACGATGTCAGTGTTTTCTAGTTCTTCTCACCCCGTCCGTCTGTCCTCTCTCTTTCTCTCTGTGTCTCAGTTCCTGATGATCGACTCTCAGATGATCATGGACCGTGTGAATCCTGAGGAATACGTCAGCGCTGCTCTCACCATGTACCTCGACATCGTCCTCATCTTCCTCTACCTGCTGGGGAGGAGGTGAAACTGTACACACACACACACACACACACACACACAGATTATGAGAATTTATGGGAATTTATGGGTATTAACTAGAAATTGGGGGTAATTTAAACAAACTATATCATGTCCAAACATAAATGTAAATATTTTGTTTTGTCATAAGCAGACATCCATGCAAAATAATACAATTAAAAAACATGACATTTCAACAGATATTTGTGAGTAGAACTTTATCAAGTTTTAATTCTTCTCAATTATTTTTATTTTACTGAACAACAAAAACATGAATGTTGAGTAAAATAATCCCCCCCCCCCAAAAAAAAGGAAAAAAAATCCCATTCAAAATGTTAAAGGGACAAGGAGGAGTTTTTATTTGGTTATAAAAAAGCCTCATAATAATGTGGATGAACTACATTGGGTCCACTTTCGATAAATATATCGTTTTGTCTTTATCGTTATTTTGTTGTTTTTATTATATATATTATATCCTAGTTTTGGTTTTGCGGATGCTGCCCAGCGAGTCATGGGAATAACGTCACCGAATCGCCGTTTATGGTTGGAACTACGACGGTATCTGATCGTCTTCCAACCTCCAACTTCATTCTTGATCAATGAAAATATTCTTGGCAAATGTTTTGCTTTCGTCCGTCTTGCGCCAGTCCAAGAATGTCACCGTGCGCGGAGGCTCATGGGAAATGTAGTGTGAAAACACTTCATTTTCAAAAACTGATTTATTCCCGTTAATTCCCATGGAAACTTTGAAAAATGTTGCAACCCTACACACATACAGATACACAGACAGACCAAACTGTACTCATCATGAAAATGTCCTTTATTATTGTTGTTATTATTATTATTATCATCATCCCGTATATGATGTAACTGCATCCTGTTTCTTGTTCAAACAACGAATGAATGATCATCAGTGTTTATGTCGACTCTTGTTGTTCCTACTTTTACATAAATAAAACACACAATGAGACACTTTTTGTTGTGATTTTGTTCTGCATGTTATTAAACCATCTTACCCAGCAGTCACTGAAACAAACAATCATTTCTACTTTTTCTGACATTAACAAGACACATTCATATATAAAAAAAAAAACGTGACAGTAGAAAGGTCAAATACCTGCCTGAAGAAGATCATTACATCTGTGTGTGTTACACCCAGCAGCAGCAGAGAGGTCTTCAATATAGTTTTAAAGGGATAGTAGCAGTTTTTTACCCTGATCTCAGACTTACAGGCTCAAGCCTCGCCCCCTTGGTTACTGTTGCTATGTCTGTCTAGCTTCCACTCCCAGTCATGATGCTCCTAGCAGAAGAAATCTACAGTTTTCAGCAATATTGGCATTGGTTTCAAAAGAAATATGAGCAAATTTCTGGTAAAACTGTTCGGCGAAAGGAGAGAAGCAGACACTTAAAGGGATAGTAGCATTTTTTTTTTAAAGTGGGGTTGTATGATCTACAAATAGCCCCTAAGTACTTTAATTGCAGTAGAAGACTCTCTGCACTCCTCCCGTTAGCAACGCCAGCCCATAATAGCCCTGCCCAGAGATTTACAACATACATTGTTGTGAATGGACCCAAAGAAACGGCCTATTTTCACGGCCTAAAAGAGGTTTTACCTGAGAAAAAAAAAAAAAAAAAAAAGTTCCATTGTTCGCTATAATATAATTTTTTCCAGCCCTTCAAAGTGCAGGAAAAACACAGTTTTTATTTGGACCTAACCAACTGCTGATCGGCGGGCGCTAACCCTGGGCGGAGGGATACGTGAGTTGGTTAGGTCCAAATAAAAACTGTGTTTTTCCTGCACTTTGAAGGGCTGGAAAAAATTATATTATAGTGAACAATGGAACTGTGTATTTTTTTTCAGGTAAAACCTCTTTTAGGCCGCGAAAATAGGCCGTTTCTTTGGGTCCATTCACAACACTGTATGTTGTAAATCTCTGGGCAGGGCTATTATGGGCTGGCGTTGCTAACGGGAGGAGTGCAGAGAGTCTTCTACTGCAATTAAAGCAGAAGTAAGTGGTCCGGTCGTTTTCGCTAATGCTGTGTTCCAGGCAGGCTTTTGAAATCGTAAATTACAGCTTCAAGTCACAACTTAAGACTTTGTAGCGTTTCAGCCAACCCACTCGTGTTTTTCCGACCTGTTTTACCGGTGAAAGTCACTATAACGGCCACTCGTAACTTCCGACCGGTGAACTCGTACCAGATCGAACTGGTACGACTTCACAGGTCGGAAAAATACGAGTTTCCTTGAACGCACCATAACAGTCCTCGTCCCTACGTCGCCACATTCACGGCGTCCCTTGGCTGCACACACAGCCCTGCATGCCGTTCTCTCTCCTCATTGGATAAAAACTGTAGGATACGAGAAATGTTTTCTCTTCGGCTCAGAGCAGAGCAGAGTGACTGACAGACCCGTGATTCAGACCAAACACTCTATGTAAGTGATTGCTGTCGGAAGATATAACTATTTAAGACTTATATTAACACAAATATATCACTTACTTCTGCTTTAAAGTACTTAGGGGCTATTTGTAGATCATACAACCCCCCTTTTAAAAAAAATGCTACTATCCCTTTAAGTGTCTGCTTCTCTCCTTTCGCCGAACAGTTTTACCAGAAATTTGCTCATATTTCTCTAGAAACCGATGCCAATATTGCTGAAAACTGTAGATTTATTTTGCTAGGAGCATCATGACTGGGAGTGGAGGAGTGGAAACTAGACAGACATAGCAACAGTAACCAAGGGGGCGAGGCTTGAGCCTGTAAGTCTGAGCTCAGGGTAAAGGGAAAGTTACACACCCATCTGTTTACAGATCGCTGTAGCATTTGCGGATCCCAGCCACGGCAGAAGTGTAGGCTTGGTACCAA
Organism: Trachurus japonicus; assembly: GCF_045865225.1. Classification (NCBI taxonomy): domain Eukaryota; kingdom Metazoa; phylum Chordata; class Actinopteri; order Carangiformes; family Carangidae; genus Trachurus; species Trachurus japonicus. Next base: position 40,921 of record NW_028220473.1, on the reverse strand, counting down.
CATTTGTGTGTAAAAAGACCATGGATTTATTATATTTAAATCCATGAAAAAGACAGACAGCCAATCGAGAGCAGCTCCCACCCGGCTTGTAACTGATGACAGACACTTACAGGTCGGTCTGTGTACGTATTTACAAAACTGTTGACACTTTTACAGATAGATTTATGTACACTTACGGATCTTTGCCATAGTAGTCTATGATCTTTGCACACATTTGCAGATTTGTCTTCACTTGCAAACCTGAATACAGACAACAAGGATTTGTTTTACACATTTACAAATCTGATTACACACACACACATATTCTGAAAACACATTTGCAGATGCATGTAGGTACTATACACACACACACATGTCAGTAACGTTACACATTTACGAATCTGATCACACACACAGACAGATTGAGTTACACATTTGCAAATAATAAAGTAACAATAATACCTCCATACTTTTCAGCGTTTTCGGGGAGCCCTACTACCAGCCTTTTAAGTTCTTTCTCCGAGCACGATTTTAATCTAGATCTTCAGTCATCTCTCATCTCCGTTTTCACACTCTGCAAGCCGTTAGCATTAGCATTAGCATTAGCATTAGCGGTGATATCTTCTTGAAGGTCCGCTAACTTAAAACTCTTTTGCACAGCATCGACAGAGCTAACTTATTCATCACAGCACAGATACTTACTTATGTTGGTGTTAATCGCGGCGACATAGCAGTAGCAGTAGTAGTAGTAATAGTAGTAGTAGTAGTAGTGACTGCAGCTCTTTTAGCACCGCAGCTAAATCAGCAGCTGGTCGTTATAGCAACATCGGCTAACGTTAATTAGTCTTTACGCGTTAATGACTAGTATAGGACTTTGCAAACATTTTTCGCAGAGCTGTGAGGACTGAGGAGGAGACCCCCCACTCTAAAAAGCTGCCATCATGGTCTGCGGCTCCACAGCGCCCGGAAATATGAATTATTTAATGATTTGATACAGTAGTTTTATTTATTTATTTATTTATTTATTTAGAGCAGGTCGAAAGTTATAGTAGGGGAGACCGGGGACAGTAGCAACAGGCAACATGTCATTTTTCTCCAATCATGAACAAGCTAGAGTGATGATACTCACAGTTGGATTCCCTCCCTTGCAGAGAAAAATCAGTTCAATTCAAAAGATGCTCCAGGATTTATTGCAAAAAAAAAAAACTGTTTTCGAGGTATGAAAGTATTTTTATCTTGAGCTTTGTTTTTGTTAAAACTGTTGTCACTCTTTTTGTGATTCTGCTCAAACTTATATGGTTTGAAGGAGTGATATGCTAACTTTAAGATGATATGATTAGCATGTATCAAGAGCACTTTGTTAAGCTAGCACATGAACTGTCCCCATGCAATATATGAATATAAAAACAGACCACAAAACAGTATTTTGACTTTTTTTTTTTTTTTTTTTTTTTTTTACTGTTGTATTGCTAATATTAAAATGATGAGAGAATAAATGACAATGGCAATATAAAAGTTATTCCCTCACAAATTGTTCCATTCATCCTATGTCACTGAAAGTCTTTTTTTTCTCCAATTTGAATATTTGACATCTGCACATACAATAAGGCCTCCTAATCTAGACAAATCTATACTGTAATTGCCATCTGATCAAAGCCGATGAATAAATAAGTTAACACTATAGAACTTACATTTTTGATAATAATCCTTTTACTAGACATGAAATATATTGTTGCAACCATCCCCGGGCCCGGGGTCAGTTGCAACATCTGACTCCATACACTCAAATGCAAATTGTGAAGAATGTGGGTTCTGTAATCATCTTTTAATTGTGTTGGCTATTAACAGACAAATGTAAGTTTATTGTATAAAAATGTGGTTTGTCTAATCCAAACCGTCTCTGAGTAAGAGAGCCAAATGCAAAAAGTGTTGCAACTGTCCCCGGTCTCCCCTACGTCAGATTTACTTTGTGTGATGTTGGGGGGATGAACTCCATGTGCATCAAAGTGTATAACTTTGACATTTGTTCTTTATTGGAGGATTTGTGCCTCAAATATCTTTGAGATTTTCAATTGGGCAACTGGAAAAGATTTGGGAGTCACTGTTGGACACCAGAGCAACTTAAAAATCTATCCAAATACCCAAACCTATTAACTTTTAATTGGACCAATTTGCTTGTTTAAAGTAGTATCTAGTGCCAGATAAGATAAGATAAGATAAGATAAGAATGACTTTATTAATCCCCAAAGGGAAATTCTGAAGACTGAAACACTCTTAAACATCTTAAGTCAAAAAAGCCCATTGCACTATAAATTAATGCACTGTTTCCAAACATAGAAAATTCAGTCTTAAATATTTTATTTTTTTAATTAAATGACATGACAACACAATTCAAGTATTAATTCCTAATTATGTTAATTGTAAATTTCCCCATAGTGGGACGAATAAAGGATCATCTTATCTTATCTTATCTCCTATGTTCTTGTCTGGTTGTGGTAAAAGATTCAGACCTGATGTAATAAGGAAATGTACAGAACCTGGCATTTTGTTCTCGCACCACATTCAACTGAATGATTGTACAACACGGTGTTTCTACACAGAGATAACATCAACCTCAGGGATTTCCATCTTCACATTAGCCACATTAGCACACACACATTTGTCAGCACCTCTTCTGATTCTGTTTATATAATTACAAACTGAATTTTCTTCAGTATTATGCTGTTGATTGATTTCTTTAAAACAAGAGGTAATTTGCCCTCAGTTGAATTATTGTCACAAACTGGCTCAGTGGATGTGACAATGAGGGGAGACCACATAAAGTTTAATTAAGAACAAATAATTTATTATAACTAAGACATAAACCAAAGGTACAATAAGGTGTGGAAGTCTGTAGGATGTATCATGAATGCGGTGCATGGATGAGCGGTCTGTGTGCTGTGGTGGAGGTGTTGAAGGTGCAAAACCAAAAAGGATGTCAGCGAGTGGAAGGGAGAGAGAGTTTATAGGATGGCGCCCAGGTGGAGGGAATCAGCTGACGACCCTAAATTGGCTCTTTGCACAGCTCCACTACTTCCTGAACTTAATGCTGCTCCCAGGGCCGGCCCCTGGTATAAACCCTCTATGTGGTTGTTTAGGGCCACAGCCGTTAGGTGGGGGGCCACATGATCAGAAAGGTACCGGGGTTCATCAAGTCATTTAAACATCCTGAGGTCTGCACGTGCAGCTATGAGCTTTATATGTAATGTGAAGTCAATATTCAGCTTCTTTTATCTCACATTTGAGACATTTGGTGAAAATAGAACGGCAGAATGACAACATTTGTGCTCAAAAAGCAATCTTACAAAATGTCATTTTAGACTTGTTTTCTACACTTATCTATTACTGTATTCATATCCTATTTCAAGCACCAAAACAGTTCATTCTCATGACTGAAGGAGTGTTTTCACAAGGGATTTGACATTTTTCAAAAAGCAGACCTCAAATTTCCAGCATTTGGCCTAAATTATTTCTTTCTACAGTGTTGTAGGACAAACTGGCCTCAGTGTGCTTACAGCGGAGGTTCTAATATTTAGACATAAAACACTTGAGTATTGTTACATCTGCAAGTATCTTAAAAAGATACATTTAAGAAAATATGTAAAAGTTGAGAAAATGGCCTCAAACCTCAGAGGGCATAAACACGTCTGTATTCAGTTTTAACCAGTGATTTGGTGTTTGCGCTTAGAGTGCAGGGCCACAAACAAAAATCTTGTTTAGGGGGCCACCAACATCCCAGGGCCGGCCCTGGCTGCTCCTTTGTTTCCTGTCTTACATTATTGGACAACCTGATTAATCCAGGTGTGTCTGACCATTGTGACTCCTCAGACACACCTGGATTAATCAGTTTGTCCAATAATGTAAGACAGGAAACAAAGGAGCAGCATTAAGTTCAGGAAGTAGTGGAGCTGTGCAAAGAGCCCATTGTCCACTTCTGCTTCTCATGATGTGGCTGTTTGAACTTTATCTTTGGCCTCCAGATTCCTCCACCATGCCGGACACAGCGGACCCCGACTTCCCCCCAGTGACCCAGAACGCTGTGTTCTACCCGTTACGAGGCCATGACGAGCCGCCACCGCCGTACCCCGAGCCCGACCCGGGGGAGGAACCGCCTCCCTACTCCGCTGCAGTGTCGGGCATCATGTACCCTCCACCCCAAGCCGAGGAGGGTACGACCTGTGTCTCTGAACCCGGCGTTGGGTGCGAGTCGCTGGGCAACGTGGAGGTCCTGACCGGCGGCGAGGCTGCAGGGCCGAATCCGTTTGATGACAAGACAGTGAGAAGAGCGTTCGTCAGAAAGGTTTGTGTCTTTGAGAAGATCTGAACTTACACAAACAGTGTTTTATGTGTCTGATCTGAGACAATATTTGGGAAATGTGTTTGATAGAAAAGTGGTAAAAAAGTGGGCCTATCTGTGCGTTTCCCAACCCTCCAATGACATTGAAAAATTCCAGACAATGGAACTTAAAGCAGAAGTAAGCGATATTTTTGTGTTAATATAAGTCTTAAATAGTTCTATCTTCCGACAGCAATCACTTACATAGAGTGTTTGGTCTGAAACACGGGTCTGTCAGTCCCTCTGCTCTGCTCTGAGCCGAGGAGAAAACTTTCCTTGTATCCTACAAGTTTTATCCAATGAGGAGAGAGAACGGCATAAAGGGGCAGTCCTCTCTGTGTGTGCAGCCAAGGGATGCGCCTGAATGTGGTGACATAGGGACGAGGACCAATAGATCCATGACGAGGGCGGGGGCTGCTAACTCCATCGGCTGACAAGACGTTACGGTGTGTTCAAGGCAACCCGTAACTCGTGTTTTTCCGACCTGTGAAGTCGTACCAGTTCGATCTGGTACGACTTCACGGGTCGAAGTTACGAGTGGCCGTTATAGTGACTTTCACAGGTAAAACAGGTCGGAGAAACACGAGTGGGTTGCCTGGAACGCTACAAAGTTGTGACTTGAAGCTGTAATTTACGGTTTCAAAAGCCTGCCTGGAACGCAGCATTAGCCAAAACGACCGGATCGCTTACTTCTGCTTTAAGGAAGCTGAATTATTCCTGCAACACAAAAATATTTTTTTCTAGAGACTGACCTTGTCTTTGTTTTTATTTTTAACAGAAGGGACACTTTCTCCTCTTTAGGCCTCCAATAACAATCAATCGGAGCAGGAAAAGTCACCCATTAGACATTCACAACCCTTGAAAAGAAAACACATTACTTTGTTGTTATTAAGCATAAAGACACCTTGATGCTACATTGGGCAAGTAAGCACATTCAGTAACTTATTTGTGAAGAATAAAAGTTCAAGTTTAAGCAACTTAAAGGTACATTGTGTAGGAATTACTCCCACCTAGCGTTGCGGTTGTATATCGCAAGCAACTTAATCGTATTTTTCATGCTGCATTCACCTGAAATTGGGCAGACGGCAGACGGACGACAGCCGCTGCACGTAACGGCTTAAACAAGCCTCTATGTAAACAAGTGGTCCGTCACTACGAGGTAAAACAATACATGTGACAATTTCTCTGGACTTCTGTGACTAAAATGACATCTGGTTTGTTACCGACGGCCGTCTGCCCGACTGCAGGTGAATGCAGCATCAGTGTAACGCTCCATTCCTCCACTGATTAATGAAAAACAGACTTTTGAACGAAATAATCGATTTTCGTGAATAGATAACAGGAGAAGTTACACAATGTCCCTTTAAGTTTAAAGTAAGTGTTTTTTCCCCCATATATTTTTATGTATTGATAATCGTTTCTTTAATTTTGTATATACATCTTTTTGAAAAAATATTACCTCTAATGGGTGAAGAAACTTTGAATTTTTAGTTATAGCACCATAATAATCTCTTATCTCATAACTCCAATATTTGCAGCAGATTAAACAGATTCTCAGTTTCAGAGCTTCATATGAGATCGAGGCACTAGAATCAGTGTCATGTCAGATCAGTGCAGGAGAGTTTGTGGAGAATAAACATGAGTGTCATATTAATAATCATACACTTGTTCTGAAAAAGTTGAAAATGACGTTAATTGAAAGTGTTTTTGTGTCCTAACCAGACACAAATCTTGTCTGTCATTCTTAAATCGATGCTTTTTCCAAATGAAACTAAAAACATTACATATAGATATGTTCACGCCCGACCAAATCAAACTGAGTTAAATTTGACAAAAAATATTTTGCCACAAGGCGGAAACGGTTCATCTGATCACTCAGTAACGAAGCTCTTGCTCCCGTCTCTCTGCCTGTGCAGGTGTTCTGCATCCTGACCGTGCAGCTGCTCTTCATCTTCACCGTGGTGTGTGTGTTCACCTTCTCCAGCGAGGTCAAAGAGGCGGTGCAGGATAACGCGTGGGCCTACATCACCTCCTGCGTCATCTTCGCTGTGGTCTTCATCGCGCTCACCTACTACCGGTCCTTCAGCCGCCGTCACCCCTGGAACATCGTGGGACTGGTGGGAGCAAAACACAACAACACAACAAGAGATTTACTGAGATTCTTACTTTTTTTGTTGTTGATATTAACATTAAACACAAAACGTCATTTCCACGGATGAGAGGAAATAAAACATGTATTTAAATTTACATCGTCTTTGATGAGTAAAGCTAAAAACCTCAGTTTCCTCCTTAGACAAGGTCACACTATGTCACTGTGGTATAATTAAGTCTGACCTGTTTTCTAAGTGCACTGAACAGACCCTAACACTTTGGATCATAATGAACCAGTGAGAGGAAACAAAGGTTTTAAATGATATGGTGATGTTTAAAGGGATACGCCAACATTTCTTTTTCGTGTCTTGCCTCACTTCCGAGTCCATGACCAGCAGATAGACACCATCCTTTCGACTGTGCGTGCAGTAACAAGGGAGATACGGGCAGAGCTGGCGCACCGCTAATTAGCTTAGCTCAAACACTGGAAGTGTATGGGTAGTGTTAGCCTGCCTGCTACCCGAGCCGAAATCAGCAGTCAGAAGCTGATTTCATTTTAGCTCTAAACTCTGTAAATATATCACTTTATCAACATTTCAAACATGTTTAGGTGAGAAAGTAGCCGTTTAGATCAGCAGTGTGTCGTTAATTTGTCTAAATACCAGCTGTTCACAATTTTATTCGGATGAATTTGGCGCTACTCAAGCTAGCCGTTGTGACCAACACACTTCCGGTTACTTCTGGTTACTTTCAGAAAATAAAACACGCGTTTCCCCTTTACATACAGAAAACCATGACGATAGAATTAGTGCTTTTACTTTGAAATAGGAAGCTAAGCTACCCTCGATGTAGCTAGCTTGAACCAAAATAAACCGTCTTTGCTTGAACCCTCCGTTTTGACCGATCTCGTCCCGTTAGCGGCATTTGACCGCTCAAGATGCCTTACCGGAGAGTTTTGTCAGCTCTGACACGAAGATCGGCCCGCCGGTTTCCGTTTAGAGTTGCTGAAGAGTTTCTCTGATGACTTTAGGTGGAGGCAGGCTAACACTACCTATACACTTCCAGTGTTTGAGCTAAGCTAATTAGGCTAACACTACCCATACACTTCCACCAGTGTTTGAGCTAAGCTAATTAGCGGTGCGCCAGCTCTGCCTGCGTATCTCACTTGTTACTGCACGCACAGTCGAAAGGATGGTGTCTATCTGCTTGTCATGGACTCGTGAGTGAGGCAAGACACGAAAAAAAACAAACAATGTTGGCATATCCCTTTAATAACCTGATCTTGAAATACTTTTCATTGTCATTCACATACACAGCTGCTCAAAGAACAAAATGTCATTGCAATTGTTTCTCCCACGGCCGTATTGAGGTAGATAACAATAAAAATAGATAAAATAGAGTTAAAAGTCAGGAGTACAAATAAATACATAAATAAATAGAGTGAAAAATACAAAGTTTCCATTAATAATCCATTTATTAATTAGTAATAACTGTATTTTGTGCTGACAGGCCGTGCTCACCCTCAGTTTGTCCTGTATGTTGGGAACCGTCGCCTCCTTCTACGACACCACCGCTGTGGTCATCACCATGGCGTCCACGCTGGCCATTTCTCTGGCAATCATCGCTTACTCAGTACAGGTCGGTCAAATATCATCACACCTTTTAATTAAGAGAGTAGGTACTCGGGGCTCCAGCTTCTTCAATGATAAGTTCGATTTTTTTTCTGCTTCAAATTGACCAAAACATTGTGAGATTTTGTGGATGAAATAAAGTGTGTCCAAGTAAATTTCAGAATTTCATGATATATTTATTATAGAAGAATAATATTATTGAATGGCCCCCATCACTAAACTCATGTATTGTGTCATGGGTCGGCTGTACAGAGTGGGAATAACATTACTATTTATCGTACTGATGGAAATTTGCTTAGACTCACTTTAATTGATGGAGAGAATATTCAGCAGAATAATACGCAGATCTGTGTGAACGTGTACTCGATTACAGCTAGTATTACATAACTGTACAAGTATGAACTGTGGAAACAAGTTATTCTATAACTGGATTGAAGAAACGATCTGAACTCTTTTAAGCTACTGAGGCTGGACACTTGTATACTGTTGTTAGAAAACCAAATATAAAGTATATTTTTTCTTATTTCTGAGGAACTTTAGAGATAAAAAAAACACTGAATGGACAGTAAACGCATCAATTAAATGACTCACTGATGTCTTTCTGTTCTTCCTTGCAGACTCGCTTTAAGTTAAATTTTTGGAACTTGTTGCAGCTCGTCCTGGTTGTGGACCTGTTCATGTTCCTCGTCTACTGCACCTTCCACTATTCACACATCCTCGCCGTCTTCTGCGGAAGCCTGGGAGCTCTGCTGTTTTCACTGGTAGGCACGACACAGAAAAACACACACACACACACACACACACACCGATGATAATAATGTGGCTATTTAAAAGGATCATGACACATTAACTAGACTTAGACAGGAGCTTTGATACTTTATAACAGAGGAAACTATGTGCAGGTCGGTAATTAATGAAGTTAATCAAGGTTTTTGATACGATTTACACTTGGTCATTGACAGTAGTTTAGTTTAGGGCAAAATGTTACAGGAGAAAAAAGTCACAACTAATGTTACGATGAACAGCAGGAAGGAGGAACGAACTCCTAAAGCCTTATTTTAGATTAGATTATTAGATTATACTTTATTTCATCCCCGAAGGGAAATTCGTTCATGACAGCAGCATTTAACAAAGGAAATAAAAACAAGACAAATGATAAAATACACAATTCATAAAAAAAATAAATAAATACTTTAAGAAAAAGAAGACAAAGGGAGAAAGTGCTACGGTGCTCTCGACTTGCTGGGCAAAGTAACAGATTAAAACAAGTGCTTGCTGGTAGACAACTATGGATAAAAAACAATTTAAAGTGCACGGGAGATTTCAAAAAAGAAGTGCGACAGACATTACAAATTAAATAGAACTATTAAAAAGTCTAACTGACATGGGGATAAAAGACCTGCGGAAACGCTCTGTTTTGCACTGAAGGTGTCTCAGCCTGTTGCTACGGGAGCTTTTCAGGCCGCTCACCGTCCCATGCAGAGGGTGAGAGGGGTTGCCCATGATGGCAGTCAGTCTGTGCAGCATTCTCCTCTCACCCACCTGCTCAACAGTCTCCAGGGAGCTGGACAGGACAGAACTGGCTCTTTTTATCAGTTTGAAAGGAACTGAATTTACACTTCAATACAAATCCTACAAAATAGGAATATAAAACTGAAGTTGCTACATGAAATTCAATAGTTATATAATTTATACTTGCGCTTTTCCTGCTGTGATGTGTTCAAATGTCCTGTGTAAAAACAGACCTATCATTTTAAAAACTACCGGTACGTCAGTGTTTTCTTCTTCTCACCCCGTCTGTCTGTCTGTCCTTGTCTCTCTCTCTCTCTCTTTCTCCGTCTCAGTTTCTGATGAGCGACTCTCAGATGATCATGGACCGTTTGAATCCCGAGGAATACGTCAGCGCTCCTCTCACCATGTACCTCGACATCGGCCGTTTATGCCTCTACCTGGGGGCTATTGCACAAAAGTAGAATAAAGAAATCCAGGATAACTGACCTAGTCTGGTCGGAGCATCTTGGCTTAATTGACCCTTCGCGTAAGCCCCGCCCCCTTGGTTACTGTTGCTACGGCGGGCAAGCTTTCACTCCCAGCCATGCTCCTGGCAGTATTTGGTATCGATTTCAAAGGAAATATCAGCAAATGTCTGGATAAACTGTTCTGAGATAATAGAGAGAAGAAGTCACAAAGATCATTCAGAGTTTTCAGTGACGTGACTCGCGCAGGAGGATAAAACATCTGTTCAACGACACGACTGGACAATGTACAGAGCAGCAGTAAGGGCTGGTCATTTTACCGTCTATCAACCCACCAAGACTTAGGTCATCTCACTGGTCATGAAACGTTGTCAAACTCTAAGTTTTTGGGCGATTGTGAACCACATACAGCTTTCGCTGCTGTTTTGTTTTCTCCCACCGCTGTATCAGTCAGTGAAAGCAGTCCCTGCCTGGAGGATCCCTCGCCTAACAGCCCAGGTAAAAGCCCTAAAAGTACAGCTGTCATTTCGGATGTGAACATATGGTTTTCCCCATATTTACACTTGCTCAAGTCGAAAAAAAAGTCCGCTCGTATCTGAACATCTCTATATTGCTGCTGCCGCCGCCGTAGTAGCAGCAGCAACAACAACATCCTTCTCTACAAACAAATGTTTTTCGTTTTTAGTCTCAAAATGTGTCCACAAAAGCAAACGTAATGACTCACTGCGGAAAGCTTGCCAGGCCTATAGTTACGGTTGCTAACGTAGGATTGGACAATAGCCGTTTGTGGGAGGAGTTGGCGAAGGGTCAATGCTTGGTCCAGCCAGGTGGAACTTATTCTCTGGTCAGTAGACCACAGAGACTGATCACAGATTCACCGATGAGAGGACAGGTGTGGCTACTTTCCTCCAATCAACAGGAACTTAGTGCTGACGTCAGGTGACTCACCTCTTAAAAAAAATAAAAAAAGCACCACTGTCTTAAAGCTCAGAGAGAGGCAGCGGACAACTGTGGACTGATTGAATAATCCAAAACTATAATCACAGCTCAAGTTCCTTTCACAAATGAACAGTTGTGCACTTTGCCTAAATGATGAGCAGTGGAAGTTGATTCATTGCACAAATTCCTTATAATCTTAAGTACATAACAAGTAATACAAGTTCATACAGCAAAAGTGACCAAAAGTTCAACAGGTGAAAATGAATTACCGGTAAATATAAAAACATTACGCAGTCTGCTGCTTCAATAAATTGCTGATAACAATGTTCACATGAGGTGTATAAATTATTTGGAAGGTGGTTGCTCACAGTCACTCAATTTTATTCTCATTTTCTTACCTCAACCAACATTTAGGCCAATATATTAACATTTTATTAAAAAAAATAGAAAAATAAATCTATATGCCATTTTTGCTACATTGCTTTTTATGAGAAGCCAGTAATATATAGCTACTAGTGGTCATAAAATATCATAGATGGACACAGATTTGTAAATGTATTTTGTTTGTTTATAAATCAGGCCAATATGAACATAAGGACATGGAATAACTGTCTGAAACACGTTGATTTCTGATCAGAGTGACTGCTGACTTCACAGATAAAGACAACAGAATCAACTAAGCCTGGCTGTTATTATGGTCTGGAGCAGGCTAGCTGCAGAAAATGAATCACCATGGTAACTTGACCAGGATAGATTTGAGCTGCTTTCATGCAACCGACTTGAGGCCAAATTAAGCCAGGATAACCAACATATCCCAGCTTAATCCCTTATCTAGGTTTTGTGCAATACCCCTCTGGTGGGGAGGATGTGAAACTGTATACACACACACACACACACACACACACACACACACACACACACACACACACACACACACACACACACACACACACACACAGGAAGACACACACAGGGCCGTTGCTAGGAATTCTGGGCCCCCTTAAAGAATACTAAAGTGGGCCCCTCCCCCTAACTTTTCCTTTTTTTTTCTTAGACTACGTATGTATTATCATTTTTTATTTAGCCTTCTTTGTTTTGATGCTAATGCAGCATTACACTGCAAAAACTCAAGTATCTTAGCAAGAATATTTGTCTTATTTCTAGTCAAAGTGTAATTTCTAGTCAAAACAAATCTCATTATACTTAAAATAAGACACATCATATTAAAAGTAGCTTGTTTTTAGACACTTTTTTTTTTTTTTTACTTCTTTCAAGCATATTTTCACTTGAAATAAGTAGAAAAATCTGATAGTGGAGCAAGTTTTTCTTCCTTATTACAAGCACAAAAACATGTTTTCACTGGCAGATTTTTCTACTTATTTCAAGTGAAAATTTGTTTGAAACAAGTGAAAATGATCTAAAAACAAGTTAATTTTTAGGTGATGAGTCTTATTTTAAGTGGAAAGAGATTAGCTTTGACTAGAAATGAGACATTTGGACAAGAAATAAGACAAATATTCTTGGAAAGATGTTGAGTTTTTACAGTGTACTATGAGTATTAGTCAGGGTCTTACGCAGAATAAATCAGTCATACAAAGATTAGACTACTGGGGTTTTTATGGGCCCCACTGGGCGCTGGGCCCCTAGAGTTATCATCACCTTTCTCCCCTATACAACGGCCCTGCACACACACACACATAGTGACAGTCCTCCGACACCCGAGGCTCCAACACATGCGCGGTACAGTACGTCGCTCATGAAGCATTTGTATCGAACCACTGTGCATAGACGTGGTTTGTGACGTATGAACCACTTCGCTGATTCAGTCATTCATGAAGCAACGTCAGTGTTTCGGTTGTCTCGGCTCTGAGCTTGAGCCTTCGAAGCACATTTGTGCGATGCCAATATTGCTGAAAACTGTAGATTTCTTTTGCTAGGAGCATCATGACTGGGAGTGGAAGGAGTGGAAGCTAGACAGACATAGCAACAGTAACCAAGGGGGCGAGGCTCGAGCCTGTAAGTCTGAGCTCAGGGTAAAGGGAGAGTTACACACACATCTGTTTACAGATCACCGTAGCATTTGCGGATCCCAGCCACGGCAGAAGTGTAGGCTTGGTACCAACATTTGTGTGTAAAAAGACCATGGATGTATTATATTTAAATCCATGAAAAAGACAGACAGCCAATCGAGAGCAGCTCCCACCCGGCTTGTAACTGATGACAGACACTTACAGGTCTGTGTACGTATTTATAGAACTGTTTACACTTTTACAGATTTATGTAGCCTACACTTACAGATCTTTGCCATACAGTCTATGATCTTTGCACACATTTGCAGATTTGTCTTCACTTGCAAATCTGAATACAGACAACAAGGATTTGTTTTACACATTTACAAATCTGATCTGAGCGGAGCCTTCGAAGCACATATAGAAACTGAGGCGGCAGAGAGAGATTTGTGTGTAACAAACAGTTGAACAAAGAAGACTCACACAACCAACCAGGTGCTGAGTCTAGGGAGGAGAACATCAAAAAGAAGATTCAGTACCAGAAATTCTATAACATGAGCTACTAAACCAGGATATTTGAAACATTTATTTATTTAAGAGTTGTAATGCATATTTGTAAAGATTGAAGACGTGTTAACGACAGTATGAGCTCAGGAAATATTTAACACGTCCCTTCGACGAGTGGCGCACTGTGATTATATTTGGCTGTCAATGCAGAGACCGAGTTTGCCTTTTTTCTTTTGAAATGAGATCACATTTGCCATCTACTCCTACACCATTTCACACCGTTTAAGCCACAGATAGACTGTTTAGACTTGTTTCAGAGGAGAATGTGATAGGCAAATACAGTATATCAGGCTAAGTAAGTAGCCTATATAACCAAAGCCTATCACAATCAGATATGCCAAATGAGAAACCGAGTAACTTCATCTTTATTTTATATATTTTTTTTATATTTTATTGTGTCAGCTTGAAATCATACAACCATGTAACGTTTGTTCTACAGCGTGAGCATGGCACTTCATTTTATTGAACACTAGATATCAAACTGGAGCACTACAGTATGTCAGTGAAACCTCCAGTAATGGATCATTACTTGATAAAGGTGCTGAAGCCTCAACAAAGTCTCGATTGCCCGTCACCAGACACACACACAGACCAAACTGTACTCATCATGAAAATGTCCTTTATTATTGTTATTATTATTATCATCATCCCGTATATGATGTAACTGCATCCTGTTTCTTGTTCAAACAACGAATGAATGATCATCAGTGTTTATGTCGACTCTTGTTGTTCCCACTTTTACATAAATAAAACACACAATGAGACATTTTTTGTTGTGATTTTGTTCTGCATGTTAACCCATCTTACCCAGCAGTCACTGAAACAAACAAACAATAACATTTAACTTCTACTTTTCTAACATTAACAATTCAACAATTCATATTAAAAAAAACGTGGCAGTAGAAAGGTCAAACCTGCCTGAAGAAGATCAGGACCATTACACCTGTGTGTGTTACACCCAGCAGCAGCACCAAGGCAGAAAGAAACAAAAATGCAATAAAAGTCACCGTAGGCAGCGGCAACACAACAATACAGTTTAAACTGATCAGAGGACGTTCACAATATAAAGAGAAAAAGAAGCAGTGCAGTTTCTCTTCGTTATCTCATAGATCCACCTTCACCTTAAGAGTACAGACAATTTTGTTGGTGTCTATTTATTTACATACTGAGTTGTTGAACACACCTGCAGGGCTGTAACTAACTGTTATTTCCAATATTGATTGATTATTAATTCATTTATGGATTCTTTTCTTCATTTATCCATCAATCATTTTCTCAAGAAAATCTCAGAAAATTGTTAACGTGTGTATTTCTCTATAAGGAAAAACAGGCACCCGTAACACTTTACAATAAGGGTCCCTTAATTAACATTAGTTAGTACATTATTAAGCATTAATTAATATATTAACAATCATTATTATGTATTATTTAGGATTAGGAAACAGGTTAATTAATGTAGCCTATTAGTAAGCAGTTAATTAATGTTTACTACTCAAAGCTAGTTAATAAATTAAAAATTTGAATAATGTAATTAGTTATCAATATGTATGCATTACTCAGCATTAATTAACACATTAGTTTATGTATTAATGCTTAGTAATGTACTAACTAACGTTAATTAAGGGACCCTTATTGTAAAGTGTTACCAAACATTTTTTGAGTTTGATGACTTGACTTGTCGTCACTGAGAGTAAATGTTTTTGTAATCCATCCAAAACGATCAGTGAGGTCCAGTTTTAACCTCGTATCCCCACAAACACAAGCTCTACAGTTGCTGACAGTGATAATATACCGTACACACACACACACACACACACACCGCTGTGTCCTTTGTGATTCAGATCCGTCAGTAAACAGCAGCTGGTCGTGTGCGGCCGCCTCACCACAGTGACGAGTAGTTGAACCGGATCCGCAGCAGGTACCTCATGCGAGTCTGTGCCGGGTTGTAGACGATGAACTCGTTGTAGAGCAGCGAGTAGCCGCGGTCCTTCCCCACCCCCGTCTTCACGCCGGGACCCATCGGCACCGTGACGCCATCGCTGAGAGAAGAAACAGAGACAAAGAGAGAGAGGTGGATAAAAGTACTAGTGTCTTTACATTATTTTAAAGGGATAGTTCAACATTTTGGCAAATTGGCCCATTGCCATAACCCCTATAGTCATAGCAGTAGGTTCGTTACCTTTATTTGTCGGTGCAAGCTATTTTTAGAACGGTGGAGCAGAGCCGTGAGCTGCTCAGAGCTACGCTACGGAGGCTCATTATGGGATTTCTTGGTTTCCCTCATCAAACTCATCAAATACACAATCCAACAACTACACAACGCTCTGGTGGACAAGTTGTGACCTGCACATTCACCACGCTATGAGATAATAACACAACGTTACCAGACAGAGTTGTTTTAGAGGGAAATTCATGCAAAACCGCTGATGCGCGTTGCGTTCAGGGACAGTTTTTCGGCAAGCAGTCTCTGTATTTACCTTGATAACAACTTTTTGGAGTTGTTGGATTGTGTATTTAATGAGTTTGATGAGGGAAACCAAGAAATCCCATGAGCCTCCGTAGCGTAGCTCTGAGCAGCTCACGGCTCTGCTCCGCCGTTCTAAAAACAGCTTGCACCGACAATTAAAGGTAACGAACCTACTGCCATGACTATAGGGATTATGGCAATGGGCCAATTTGCCAAAATGCTGAACTATCCCTTTAAGTAAATTTGGTTTTGATGGACTTAACAGTACATTGACTGGTCAAATAATCAAAGCCGTGTCAGTCAAAATAAAAGCAAACACCTAGTAGTATTTGCTATTCAGGTAGATCAGAGTATGATTTCAGGGTTTTAAAATTGGTAGAAAAAAATAAATAATCAAAATCTCAGTTCGTTGTTATGAATAAAGAATAAAACGATGTGATGACGGAGACTGACAGTGTGACGGAGGAGGCAGGTCCGGTCTGTCCCAGGCCCTTGGTGCTGTGTTTCCCAGCAGGAAGGTTGTTCGCCTCGTAGTCGGCGTCGAGCAGCTCGTTGCTGTCTCCCAGAGCGACCTGCACAGACACATGAAGCACGGACATGAAGCAGCGCCACAATGTTGAACTATCCCTTTAAACATCACACTGGGTCTGATATCAGCAGCTTCTAAGCTCCAGTGTTTGACTCGTTTGTTCCCGGTGACAGTAACAGACTAGAAACAAGTGATGAGCAGCAAATCGATGTGACAAGAAAACGCTGTTTATTGCTACTTTGTTCAAAGGTTTATCAGGTAAAAATTCTTAAAGGGATAGTAGCATTTTTTTAAAGTGGGGTTGTATGATCTCCAAATAGCCCCTAAGTACTTTAATTGCAGTAGAAGACTCTCTGCACTCCTCCCGTTAGCAACGCCAGCCCATAATAGCCCTGCCCAGAGATTTACAACATACAGTGTTGTGAACGGACCCAAAGAAACGGCCTATTTTCGCGGCCTAAAAGAGGTTTTACCTGAAAAAAAATACACAGTTCCATTGTTCGCTATAATATAATTTTTTCCAGCCCTTCAAAGTGCAGGAAAAACACAGTTTTTATTTGGACCTAACCAACTCACGTATCCCTCCGCCCAGGGTTAGCGCCCGCCGATCAGCAGTTGGTTAGGTCCAAATAAAAACTGTGTTTTTCCTGCACTTTGAGGGGCTGGAAAAAATTATATTATAGCGAATAATGGAACTGTGTATTTTTTTTCAGGTAAAACCTCTTTTAGGCCGTGAAAATAGGCTATTTCTTTGGGTCCATTCACAACACTGTATGTTGTAAATCTCTGGGCAGGGCTATTATGGGCTGGCGTTGCTAACGGGAGGAGTGCAGAGAGTCTTCTACTGCAATTAAAGTACTTAGGGGCTATTTGTAGATCATACAACCCCACTTTAAAAAAATGCTACTATCCCTTTAACCAGTGATTAAACTATAGTCTTACAGAGGCAAACTCTTCTTCAAAACACCCAAAAAGGAAAGAACAGTTTGTCAATGTATTGAATAATGTGTAATATGAGCAAAACTTCCAGTGTAAATTGTATTTACTTTTTTTTGAGAGATTTTCTTTGCCAGAAAAGAAGTGTAACTGTGTCTGCACATTGGATTTCATCTCCAAAAATTATTGCATTATTGATTATACTGTATTCATTTATTATTATGTATCTGCTATGATTGAGTAGGAAAAAAAATGCCACATCATTTTTATATTTTTATGCTGCAAAAAACCAGCTACATTTTCTTTATGAGCCGTTTTCAACAGGAAACAGTCGACTCACCTCACACAGCAGCAACAGTCCAGTGTGGTTTTGCTGGTTGGCGAAGCAGTAGTTGGCGCTTTTAGACGACATGTCGGCAAAGTAGATTCCTTTACCGAACTGGACGAAAGACAAACAAGGGAAATTATAATCACTGTAATAAAAGATACGGCTGTTATAGATACAGTTTATAGACACAGTGAAGTGTGGGTGTCATTATATAATATCCATCAGTCAAAAAACAAAGAACTTTCTGTATCATGCTTTATAATTATAGTACATATGACTTGTTATTGTCCATTATGTAACTGTCAGTTCACCTGTGACTTGTTTTTTTTAGTAGATTTTAGAAAAACGTCTATGTATTTTTACCATGTAGCCGGTGACGGGAGCTTCAGGTGGAGCGACTCTGAGCCCCTGACTGAGGATACCGACCCAGTTCGACAGACGGGACCCGTGCCACAGCAGAGTCCTGGTGCCGGGACAAACACAAACACACAGGAGGAAACTTCACCAGGAGCTCAGGTTTTATTGGGATCATATTATTTTTAGATTTTAATATGGAACCTAAGAAAAAGAAGAGTTCCCGCACACATGGCCAACTTGCAGAATTTATTATGCAACGTTTCGGTACTAGACCTTTTTCAAGCAAATGTTTGCGCCACCACAGGAAGCCATCTTAAATAGGAGTGGCTGTGTGACACAAACCAATCACTTTCCCACACGTCTGGATGTGAGGAATTCAAATATTAAATATAAAACATATAAACAATAGAAACAGCATCAATGTAGTACAAAGGTAAAGAACAATGAATATACAATAAATACTAAACTGCCGTGACTGGATACATTAGGTCCTAATGGAAGGTAATAGCTAATAATCGCAGTCAGAAACAATAAATACGACAGATACAATAGAAAAATAGAAGACAGAGGGACTTGCAATAAAAAGTGTGCAAGGCTACAATAGAAATCTGAAACAGTCTGAACAAATCATGCAGATTCTACCTACATAGTCTACCTTGCTGCTGTAACATGTTATGTCAAAATGTCATAAGTAAAAGAATGTTATATCAAAATGCAAAAAAAAAAAAGGGAAAAAAAGCAAAAAGAAAAGATTATGATAAAGATTTTTATTCTGTGGGTAATGGGGGCGGGACTAGATCAGCTTTTGCTTCTCCCGCTTTCCCTTTCGGCCATGTGTATTGTATTATTTGAACTAAGATAAAGTGTGATGATGATGATTTAAATTGACATGCCCGAAATAAACAAATGGATTGATTGATACCTACATAATATGGAACCTAAAGAAGTAAAAGTGTTTCAACAGAAACATATTATTTATGTGGATAAATAAACCAATAAAAGGTATCAATCCTGTTGTTGTACCTGTTGTGTAACTGTGACAGGAAGTTGTTGCTCTCTCCGTCCCGGTCCACGGAGAAGATGTCGAGGACGGTCATGGTGTAGTCGGTGTGGGTGGAGGCGTGGGTCGACTGCAGGTACTTTTCTATCACCTTCACAACATAAAGAGATAAAAAGACGACTTGGTTTGTACCGACGAGCCAGTGGAGGAACGTGTCTCATAATTACAGGGTGTATACAGGAATCTTGAAGTTAATTCTAATACCTTTTTAAGACTTTTTCAAGACCTTTTCAATATTTTTCAATACCTCACCGCCACTTCGAGCTGTAACCATTTACATCAGTGGCACTTTTAGCGTAACAGTTTTAGTTTGTGATAAAGACTAGAATAGGTTAGGATAATAAATCAAAAGCAAAGTTTATCAAAAAAAAAAAAACATTGCTCCACTCTCAAAAAACAAAAACAACAATCTTCTTTTCTATTTTATGAACCGGTTCATCTTTGGTTTTTAAAGCAGAAGTAAGTGGTCCGGTCGTTTTCGCTAATGCTGCGTTCCAGGCAGGCTTTTGAAATCGTAAATTACAGCTTCAAGTCACAACTTACGACTTTGTAGCATTTCAGGCAACCCACTCGTGTTTTTCCGACCTGTTCTACCGGTGAAAGTCACTATAACGGCCACTCGTAACTTCCGACCCGTGAACTCGTACCAGATCGAACTGGTACCACTTCACGGTCGGAAAAATACGAGTTTCATTGAACGCACCATAACAGTCCTCGTCCCTACGTCGCCACATTCACGGCGTCCCTTGGCTGCACACACAGCCCTGCATGCCGTTCTCTCTCCTCATTGGATAAAAACTGTAGGATACGATAAATGTTTTCTCTTCGGCTCAGAGCAGAGCAGAGTGACTGACAGACCCGTGTTTCGGTCCAAACACTCTATGTAAGTGATTGCTGTCGGAAGATATAACTATTTAAGACTTATATTAACACAAATATATCACTCACTTCTGCTTTAATAAAATGAATAAATTCACACACTTTTACAATGTTTTTTAGGACTCAAACTCTTGGACGGCTAATTAAAAAAAATACCTTCAAAATTTAAGATTTTATAAAGTCGTGAGAAGACTTTTTAATACTTTTACTTTTACTTAATTTTCCCAAAACTGATTTATCACCTTTTAATACTTTTCAAGACTCCGCGGATACCCTGAATTATCTCTTCTACGGTTTAAACTGGTTAGATATTTTCAGATATTTATATTTATTTACAACCCACAGACCGACCTGGTACTCGTTGGCGGCCGAGTCCAGCGGCTGCAGTTTGCAGTGGAGGGATTGGTACTGTCGGTCCAGAGGATGCTCATCACCGTCTTGACTGGACTGGACCATTTTTACTGCGATCTGGATGTCGCTCAGCGCCTGAATACAGATTAAAACAGATCAAATATAAACAGATATCATAACACGAACCACAGATTTAATCAGTGGGGACCAAACTGAGATGTTTAAGGGATAGTTCAACCATTTAGCCATAATCCCTATAGTCATAGCAGTAGGTCCGTTACCTTTAATTATCGGTGCAAGCTATTTTTAGAACAGCGGAGCAGAGCCGCGAGCTGCTCAGAGCTACACTACGGAGGCTCATTATGGGATTTCTTGGTTTCCCTCATCAAACTCATCAAATACACAATCCAACAACTCCGAAACGCTCTGGTGGACAAGTTGTGAACTGCACATTCACCACGCTATGAGATAATAACACAACGTTACGAGATGGAGTTGTTTTAGAGGGAAATACAGAGACTGTTGATGAAAAACTGCATGAATTTCCCTCTAAAACAACTCTGTGTGGTAACGTTGTGTTATTATCTCATAGTGTGGTGAATGTGCAGGTCACAACTTGTCCACCAGAGCGTTGTGGAGTTGTTGGATTGTGTATTTGATGAGTTTGATGAGGGAAACCAAGAAATCCCATAATGAGCCTCCGTAGCGTAGCTCTGAGCAGCTCGCGGCTCTGCTCCGCCGTTCTAAAAATAGCTTGCACCGACAATTAAAGGTAACAAACCTACTGCTATGACTGTAGGGATTATGGCAATGGGCCAATTTGCCAAAATGTTGAACTATCCCTCTAAAAGTAGCCGCCTTCACCTCCAGTAGTGCAATTTTCTCCTTCAGCTCCTCCTCTGTGTGGATCATCGGGGGAGTTCTCAACCTGGAGAATTTCATATTTTAAATAAAACAACACAGATTTCAGTGTGAAACATGTTTATAAAAAGCTGCAGCAGCTTCAGTGCATCGCTCCGACTGTGCAGCCACGTGTACGTATAGTCCTCACCCAAAGTCATGTGGGATGCGGGTGTAGAACTGGTTACAAGCCTCCAGCAGCTCACGACTGTTTCCCTTCTTCTTCTTCAGACACTCCTCGATCTTCTTCAGGGCGGTGTAGCCGGCACGGATCTGCTCCGGGGTCAGTTTGCCTGTAGAGAGGAGAAAAAAAAGAAGAAAGAAATGAACAAACTGAAAAGTTAAGCACAGATCATTGATGTGACGGCCCCCTGCTGTTCACTTCGTGCAGTCACGTGGCAGAATGTGAGCTTCAAAGATAAACGTGGGAGTGTTATGAGTAGAAATTAAGTGAGTAATATAATATAGTCCTTATTTACTTATTTTTATTTTGCACAGTTAAAAAAAAATGCACAAGTAAAAAGGAACAGTTAAATAGTTTACAGTGCAGGAAGAGGCTTATTTGATGCCTCCACCGATGGCTAACCATAAAATATCATAATGTCAAAAGGAAAGAAAACAAAACATACAAATTAATGAACAATAAGAAAAAAAAACACACTCATAGAAAGGCGTTAAGTATATGTCTGGTATCAGTACTCCATGATTTATGCCAGAGCAAAGAGCAGTTTCAGTTACTAAACAGAAATTAAAGTTTTAGGCATCCTTTGTAACCTTTTACAGATTAATATGTTTTTGTTTTTTTTGCTAAATAGGAATGTGTGTTAATAATTTGACACCCCTGTCTACTGTAAACTGGCTTCTGGTTGTAACGCATTTCGGAGGGTGCAGATCTAAAGCTTGACGGGTTGAATGAGTACGAACCTGAGAGTTTATTCTAAAGTAGTTCCTTAAGGTGATCAGGAATGCTTTCCTCATTTAAGACCTTATTAATGAAAAGATATGTTTAATAAATCTTGATAGAAAAAATGTCAGGAATCCACACACACCATTAAAGCAGAACTTTGCAAGTCGGCCGGAAATAGCTTGCTCCTTCGTTGGTTTCTCTTTTTTTCCCTCTCCGGAGCTCCCCCACAGTTCTGGGAGGCACATGTCACTGTCGTAAAACCTCGCCGCCGCCACCTCCTCCACCCCCCCTACACGTGCTTGTGTTTACTGCTGTTTGCTAAGCCCTGCTAACACCGAGCTAACGCTATGCTAACACGGAGCTAACGCTAACACGGAGCTAACGCTAATACAGCCACACACAGGCACAAAGACACAGACATACACACACAGGAATAAAGGTTCCAAAACGCGAAGGTGTGTGTGTGTGTGTGTCATGATGTATTACATTATCTTGACCCATGGTGTGTGTATCTGTGTTAGCATTAGCTCCCCGTTAGCCACAAGCTGAACTTCATCAGTAAACATTTCATGTTTCCATGGTTTCCTCCGACTTTCCGAACTCAAACCAATCACGATTCGTGACATGCATGACGTCATGCGTTCTTATCTCGTACTGCCGTAAGGCAGTTTCTCGCGATACTTCTATCCATTGACGAGATTTGTAACACCGAGACGGACGACTGATCTTGCAAGTGCGGTTTTCAGCCAGTGGGGGGGGTGAGCGCATTGGCCTAGACCCCATTCACTTCATAACAGGTCACTCAACCATCACAGTGACTCTGAGCCACAATAATTACAGCCCAATTCCTGCATAGTTCTGCTTTAAGCTCTCATTTATAATGTTTCGAGCCGACAGCGCCATCTTTAAATATCCTTCACTGCAATTAGAGTAAAGTGATACAGCTGCAGAAAAAAACTAGACAATCTAAGGCTTAGATTGATGTTGCTTAATAAATATCTTAAATGGTGTGCAGATCTCTTTGTTATTTTTTACTTATAGCTTTCTTTAGATCCAGCACCCAACTAAATGTTTTTTTGGGATCTGAGTGTTATCCATTCCTTATTGATACAGGGTATATACAGGAATCTTGAAGTTAATTTTAAAACCTTTTTAAGACAATTTCAAGACCTTCTCAATATTTTTCAATACCTCACCGCCACTTCAAGCTGTAACCATTTACATCAGTGGCACTTTTAACTTAACAGTTTTAGTTTGTGATAAAGACTATAAAAGACCACTATGGTACAACAGAATTCAAAATAGGCTGGGATAAGAAATCAAAGGCAAAGTTTATCAAAAAACAAAACAAAAAAACATTGCTCCACTCTCAAAAAACAAAAACAACAATCTTCTTTTCTTTTTTATGTACCGGTTCATCTTTGGTTTTTAATAAAATGAATAAATTCACACACTTTTACAATGTTTTTTAGGACTCAAACTCTTGGACAGCTAATTCAGAAAAAATAGTCATGAAAATTTAAGACTTTATAAAGTCGTGAAAATACTTTTAAATACTTTTTAAGGGTCTTAATTTTCCTAAAATTGATTTATCACCTTTTAATACTTTTCAAGACCCCGCGGATACCCTGTAAATGTTTTTTGGGGATCTGAGTGTTATCCATTCCTTATTGATAAATATTGATGTTATAGATCTAACAAAAGAAGTGGAGGAGGTGAATGAATCTGGTGTTCCTGTTGTGACCAGTTCTGTCGGACTCACCGAGAGGAGCTTTGCGGGTGTCGAACTTCATCTCCAGCACACACTCCTCCATGGCTTTGAGGTCACAGATGAGCTCCAGGAGAGACTGGATCTTCACATCCAGCTTGGACGTCTTCTTTTTGGACGCAGCGTCCACTTGGGTCTGGCTCTCCTCCTGGGTACGGGAGAAGTAACACCAGTGAAGGTAACTAACTACTACAGATGCTGTGTTAAGTCCTGATCAGTTCTTTATCTTTAAACACACTGGGTCTCATTCATGAAACGTGAGCAGCACGGATTTGTGTGTAAATCCTGAGCAGCGTAAATTTATGTGGATTTCCGCATTCATCAATCTTTTAGTAGTGCTGATTTTTTCGTAGCTACTCACAAAATCTACACCTGCTCCGGACTGTGTGTAGCGCTTGTGTAAATGTAGGAATGCAAATAAATACTGCTCGTCACTGTTGAAAATTACAATTTTAATCTGTATTACTCTCTCTCATGTTCAAAATACGCCGACGCCTTTGAAACACGTAATTTAAACATGACAAACAATTAGAAATATTTGGAGAGAGAGACGTTTTAGGGATCGGACACGCACAAACACGTCAAGGCTCCATTTTATGATGAAAATAATCTGATATAAAACCGGAAAAAACTTTTTTGTGTTGCTAAACGCTCTGTGGACGCACACTTCACCCTGCGCAGCAGCGCAGTCGGCACCGGTTTGGATGGAGCTGTGACAGACGGCTGGTGCTTCTGTAACAATATAACCTGCCTATATAACTTCATGCGTTGATACAACCATGCTGCTCTACAGCTGAGGCTGCGAAGAGCCTCCTCCTCCCGTCGCTGCTGTAGCTCTGTAGTTGTTGGTTTTTTTTTTGTTTTTTTTCATGTTTCATATCGAACTATTCTGGCTTTAGCCTACGTCTTAAACGGTTCTTTAATAAACCAAGGATAGGCCTACTTAATTCACTAAATCTGTTTCTTCCCTCCAGCCTTTGACCTGTCCCAGTCACACCACTACTAACAGAAGAGAATTACATATTTTTTCTGGACTCCACTTCACCCAAAATGACTTCGATCCGCGATCTCTCTCTTTTTTTCTCTCTCTCCCTCTTTCCTCGTTTGCGTCATGGCCGCAGGTGAGCAGGGTGCACCTACCTCCTAATATGGTGGTCAGGATCTCCTTATATGGCTATTCATGTATGGAGATCTATGCTAATTGCTGATCACCGGGGGCGTGTTGTTAGTTTACGATGGGTTGGCATTCATGAAGTTACACACGTGTTTACGATCAAATCTGAGTTTCCCGCACCGTTCATGAATCCGGAGTAGAGTTTTAGTAGAGTGAGCTTTTATGGGCAAATCTACACACAGATTTACTCACGTTTCATGAATGAGACCCACCGTACCTTCTCGTTTGTGCTGTAGTCCATGAACACCATGTCGTATTTTCCAGCCACTTTCTCAAAACTCGCCCGGCCGTCCCACTCGTTCTTGGTCTTGTCCAAGAACCTGCAACAAAACAAACAAAGTTAATAATAACTTCATTGAGTCCACGTCTGCGCAAAAATTCACAAATTCTACTTTTCTACTCACTTTTTCTTGAAGATATCTTTGGCTTTCAGCAGATCTGCACCACAGGCCGTGAGGCTGTTTTGACCGACTTTACCCACTGATAAAACAAGGGAGACAAAGTCGATCAGTGAATTCAGTTTAACTCATATTCGTTTCATCACTTAGAAATATAAAATGTGTGAAAGGATCAGTGAACTCACCTCTGCCCCACCTCATCCACACACTGTAAACCTTGGAGCTGTCGTCCTCCAGCAGCTGGATCAGGTAATACTTGTTGTTGTTAAACTGGAGATTTGTCTGCAAAATAAAAACAAGAGTAAAATGTAAATGTGTTTGAGAATTTAAGGGTTTTAACCCTCCCGTTGTCCTTCTGGGTCAAACTGACCCAATATGTTCCCTTCCTCCATCCTTCCTTCTTTCCTTCCTTCCTTTCTCCCTTCCTTATTTCCACAATCCTATTTCCCTCCCTTCCTTTTTTCCTTCCTTCCTTCCTTCATCCGTCCTTCTGCTTCCGTCCTTCCTTGACCTAATCTGTTCCTTCCCTCCATTTTTCTTTCCTTCCTTTTTCCCTTCCTTCGTCCATTCTTCTTCGTCCTTTCTCTTTTGATCCAATTGACCCACTCTGTTCCCTCCCTCCATCTTTCTTTCCTACCTTTTCTCTTCCTTCTTTCCTCATTCCTTTTTCCCTTCCTTCCTTGCTTCCCTTCGTCCTTACTTCTTTCTTCCTTTTTGACCCAATTGACCCAATCTGTTCCTTCCCTCCATTTTTCTTTCCTTCCTTTTTCCCTTCCTTCTTTCCTCCCATCTCTCCCTTCATCCTTCCTGCCTTCCTTTCCTTTGTCCTTCCTGCCTTCCTTCCTTCACCCAGGAGGACAACAGGAGGGTTAATGTCATTCCTGTTTTCCAGTAACAATTTAAAACCAGTACAGGAGCAGTGTTATTAGCTTACCGTAAATATATAATATAATGAAAACAAACTTCCAGCTCTGAGCGTAACAAAACACTTTGGATCATGTTTCTGAATTGATTTTGCAGCTCCACTGAAGTCGTTACTTGTATTAACATTTACCTGGTTTAACATCACGTCATAAACATCATTTCCTTCATTGTAAACATGAGCCTGAAAGAGAGAGAGAGAGGATCAGTTATATTCATGCTTCATAATAACACATGTTGTTTTATGGTTATGTGGGAAATTACACATCATAACACAAAGTTGTGACATCATGAAAGTTTGTTGTTGGATGAACCGTCCAAAACTAAACATATTTAAATGTGACACAGGAAAGTAGCAGGATATATGATAGGGCTGGGACGATATGCTTTTTTCCCGATTCGATTCTTCTACGATTTTTTGGATGGCGATTCGATTTAAATTGCGATTCTACGATATTGCCGATTCTCTCGATTTTTAGTCTTTAGCATTTTTAACATTTATCTGCACACAAATACTGTAGGAGCCTATAAATTAACATACTCCATTATAAAGTGAACTTAAACCCTTTTCAAAACCTGTACTCTCTGTATGTAAAAAGGCTAACTAATGCACATTGCACAATATTTTAAAAAATTCAACAACAAAAAAAAGAAAATTCAAAAAAAAAAAAAATCGATTTTTTTCAAAAACAAATCGATTTAAAAATCGTCAAAAAAGATATCGCGATATTTATGTGAATCGATTTTTTCTCCCACCCCTAATATATGAGAAGCTACAAAACCTTGTTCTCAATAAAACAATAATTCGATAGATGTAAATGGCAAATGTGCTCAGTTTTTGGTTTAATACCCAACATTAAAAAAGAACAGTAACACACACATACACACACACATGTATAATAAACCACAAACAGTGCCATGCCGACAGGGGGAAGTGTAATTGGAGCAACAATGAAAAAATAACTCTGTAACAGGTGTTTAACTAAAAACAAGAAACATTTCCAACCATGAGTTTCATGTCTCGGTACCTTTCCCAGTTTGGCTTTGCATTCAAGGTCGACTGGAGCTTTGCCCTTCATCACCACCGTCCTCACAACCTCTGTGCAGCAGCGAGAGATCAGAGAAGAAAACACTGATGAGGTCGACTCAGGTCTCTCATAATACCTTTATAATAAGGTTGGCTGGCCATCCTTAAGTGTAAGGAGGGAACAACACTGCATGGTTTTTATTTACAAAGCTTTACTTGAAATTTTACCTGTTTATCTTACCAGCTTAATCTCACTTAGAGTCTGTAACGTACACACTCGTTCACAGGACACCTTGGTTTTACAAATTCCCAGTATCAGGACAGAACTGGGGAAGACTGCCTTTCAGTTTTATGCCCCCCAAAAGTGGAATAACCTACAAAACTGTCTGAAACTGGATCATCTTATTTCCTTAGATAGTTTTAAAAACGTATTATCGAATGTTTTACAACCTGTATGTAATTGTGAATCATGACCTTGTATATTGTATAATTGTGTTTTTGTAATCAGGGCGTCATTGAAAAAGAGAGCTCGCTCTCAATTGACCTTCCCTGAATAAATAAAAGAGAAATGAAAAATGAAATGAAATGAAACACAGGCAGCACCGCGTCCTGTTGACCTTCATAAACTCATGTGTTTAGAAACAGCAAAACACAGAAACCACGAGATGCTGCTGCTCAGTAACGACACTAAATCTGTTACAATCTCACACTCCTACTGGATGACAAACACAACATATACTAATATAATATGACATAATATAATAAAATGAGATGAACGTTATAATATGACATAATAATATCATGAATGTTACCTTCACTTTTTATTTCTTCTTTGGGCATGTGTTTGGTTTTTGTCTGACTCTTGCTTTGCCCTCTCTTCCTCTTCGCTGCAGGCTGCTGCTGCTCCTCCTTCGTCTCCTCCTCTTCCTCTTTCACTTGAGCCGACGTCCCATTGACAGCAGACGGGTCACCGGCTTCATTCACACTTTCTGGACAAAAACAGAGAGCAGAAGAAACATTTAAATATATCATGTGAAAACAGAACTGAAAGGGTACACTTTATTGATACAGGGTTTATACAGGAATCTTGAAGTTAATTCTAATACCTTTTTAAGACTTTTTCAAGACCTTCTCAATATTTTTCAATACCTCACCGCCACTTCAAGCTGTAACCATTTATCAGTGACACTTAAAACTTAACAGTTTTAGTTTGTGATAAAGACTAGAGACCACTATGATACAACATAATTCAAAATAGGCTAGGATAATAAATCAAAGGCAAAGTTTATCAAAAAACAAAACAAAAAAACATTGCTCCACTCAAAAAACAAAAACAACAATCTTCTTTTCTTTTTTATGTACCAGTTCATCTTTGTTCTTTAATAAAATGAATAAATTCACACACTTTCACAATGTTTTTTAGGACTCAAACTCTTGGACAGCTAATTAAAAAAAATACCTTCAAAATTTAAGACTTTATAAAGTCGTGAAAAGACTTTTTAATACTTTTTAAGGGTCTTAACCCCGTGGATACCCTGTTATACTACCACAACTGTGACTACATAACTATAAAACCTCTGCAGAAATAGTAACAAAGGAGAGGAAATCTGATTAAAACAGTTGAGAAAACAGGGACTTTTTTTTTTTTTAAAGCTGGATTTTAATGAAAAATCAGCTTGTCATTATTAACGGGATTCATGGGATGCAACGACTAACCTCTTCGCTAATGATTTCTTCATTGCATCATGCTTTAAAAATACAGTAGAGGTTACTGACTGAATGCAAAAAAACACAAATCCAAAAAATGTGACAACTACCTAAAATAATAAAATTATAAAATACATGGTGGGTTAGGTCAGTGGTTCCCAACCTGGGGGGCGCCAAAGATCCAGGGGGGGTCGCGAAGCCCTCTTGATTTTAAGGGGTTTAATAATTTTAATGTAATTAAAATGTTAAATAAATGAGTAGGCTAAGCATTTAATTCATATATGTGACAAAATCAACTAAATTCAAGGACCACATTAAACATTTATTTTTGTATTTTAATAGATAAACAAATAAATGATAGGCCTATATATCAATAGATGATTGAATATCAACAGTTTTAAAACATTAAATACATAATATACAGCAGGGCAATATCAGTCACAATGAATTTGAAAAACAGCATGGAACAATGAGAAAAAACCTGTGTAAAATTACAACATATTTCTTCAGAACTTGTACTTTTAAAAACACAATTATGTTTTTAAAAGTACAAGTTCTGAGGAAATACATTGTAATCATACACAGGTTCTCCTGATTGTTTGTTCCCTGCTGTTATTAAATTACTGAAATATAATAAAGTATTTCATGTAAAAGAAGTTATGATGTTCCTTTGGGTCACCAAAGTTTTCAATGGTAAAAAATATGGGTCCCTTAAGAAAAAGGTTGGGAACCACTGGGTTAGGTTATAGTGAGATATCCTGTAACACAACGCAGACACACACCTGCTTTGACTGCCTGAGAGCGAATCTTCCTCTTGTATTTTGTGACAGGATTAACCTGGACCATCTTCTTCAGGTCGACTTCGTAGGACGTCCCAGAGCCCAGAGACAGAGTGACGGAGGTTTCCCCCGAAGAGACGGCCGAGTCCAACAAGGCGCAGTCTGACGGCGAGTACGGCTCCCACTGTCCTTCGTCCCCCTTCCACTGCCACACTGAGACACACGGAGAAAGAGAGGGGATGGGGTGATTTAATTTAATTTAATTCAGTTTATTTGATAGGGACAATGCAGGTTAAAATAGTGACACTTCCACTCGTTACAAACAAGTCAATGTGACTGATGTTCTGCATACAGAGATCATAGCTAATGCTAGTTTCCAACTCCCGTCCCTAGTTAGGCTTTTAGTAGAAAAAAAGAAGTTAAGAAGAAAGACATCAAAATTACATACAACACTATAAAATGTACAATACATAAACTAAAATCATACCAAGTCATGACACATTAAAAATGCATACAGTTCTGATTTTGTTTCAGCCAGACTTTAACCTTTGTATTAAAAATTCTAATGTCTCGATGTAAAACCTTGTGCTCTAACAATATGAACACTTTACATTTCAAGACTGTATCTCCCATTTGTCTTTATTTTGTATTTTGTAATTAAGTAAATGGATTGATGCATTTATGTTTATATGTTTATTAATCAGTGACAGGATTGTGTTGTTTCACTGTCTGATTTTTTCTGTTTTCTCTTATACATAGGC
Source organism: Trachurus japonicus (assembly GCF_045865225.1). Lineage (NCBI taxonomy): Eukaryota > Metazoa > Chordata > Actinopteri > Carangiformes > Carangidae > Trachurus > Trachurus japonicus. Next base: position 10,105 of record NW_028220473.1, on the reverse strand, counting down.
GGGCTATTCGACTCATTTTACTTTATTTACATAATTTTACTTGCTAATTTCTAAGTCTCAATGCAATGATCCTGCTGCAAACAATGCAAAAAAAAAAAAAAGCTTTGAAAGGTGCTGTATGCTATATATATATGATCACTGTCATTATGGATGAGCAAAGAAGACAAAACAAATAATTACTGTACAATTTGACATCATTAGGCTTGATAAAGTTATTTAACTCAATTCTTTAGTGAAAGAGGTAAAAAACAAAACAAAAACAAAAAAAACTGTGGTTTAGTTAGAGATATTTGATGATTTTATAATCTGAAGAGTGACTTTAGCTGTTGAATAAATATGGCGGATTTGAATTAACATAAAATGGAAATACTTGGTCATGTCGTGTTTTATAAACATCGTCTGCTTGAGACGAGTCCAACACAAAACCCTGAGCAGAAAGCAGATTATTTCCTACAAGTTTTGAAACACACTGAGGCCTGTGTGTGTGTGTTTGTGTGTGAACGCTAAACATATTTACATAATATAATTTCCCTGTTGTGTTCAGGTTCAGTCCAGACATGTCGCGCGAGCAGCAGAAGTAGCATAGCAACAACAGCTAATTCCGTTCCATTCTCCTAGCAACCAACAAACCTGTTTTAGTCGGGACTCCTTCATTTTCTGCCGCGCTCTGACTTTTATTTCTCGACGCTCTTGTTCGCCTCATGGTAGTTTATGTGGGAAGAACTGGCTAGTTACAGTATTAAAGGGAACTTGGTGGTGGTGACAACAACAGACAGACACAACTCAACAGTGGCAAACTTCAAACTTTCCCCACCGCGGCTTCTTCCTGGCCGGCGCCGCTAAAGATCGTTGTGAGTGAAGATGAATCACTCCAACCGAGAAAAACGGTTTTCCCACGCATGCGCTCTACACCGTCACCAAGAAACGGCCGCATTACCAAGGCAACAGATTTACCAAGAAGCTGATTCACGTTTGAGAAGTAAATTTTTTTTTATCATTAATCACAAACAAAAACTTGGATTTCACGTATTTTCGTCTGTATAATCGCACATAATCGTCATGTGGACTGCATTTGTGAGCCACACGCCGGAATAAGCGCGGAGTGAGCGCTCCTGTCCTGTCCTCCTGAACAGGGAACAAAACGTCGCTGCCAAAGGTTCCGCTTCAACGGGTGACCGGAGTTATTTTGTTGAAGGACCAGCGAGAGGTTAATGTGGTGGTGCTCCCGTGCCGCTCCTCGCCCTGTGGATGGAAATTCAAATTATAAAAACACAGTTTTTTTAAAAATCACAGGACACACAGCGAGAACATGGCGGCGTCACGGAGCTCCGGGGCCCTGGTCCTCTGCCGGAGAGCCGGGGTGGTGAAGCTGCTGAGCCGGGTGAGTGTCAGTGAACGCAGCATCTCAGGCATGTAGGTCAAACAGGTAAATCCTGAAGAACAGGATGGATTAAACATACGTTTTGTCATGTTCAGGGTATTAATTAATCATTTCATTCAAAACATTCCCATTTAATCATTTGTTTTCTGCCTTCTGTCTGCGAAGTAGCGCTCTCATAGTGTTTAAATGTGATTGGATGATGTAACTCTGTCAGGGTCCTGTTGATAAAATAGCCATCAGAAGTTAGAAATCAGAAGTAAAATTAGCTTAGATTCACTACAGATTTTAAATCAAAGACAATATTTAGACTCTGGTGCCAATAGTGTGTCTTGTTTATTACTTTGCTTTAATCCTGGGATCAGAAGGACATTGGTTGGATGTTGTTTGCTTCATTTAGTTGAAGGAGTGTGTTTTTTTCTGTTCTTATTATCCTCAGGGAATGAGCACAGCTGTCCAACCACAGTCTCAGGTAGATTTCCTAAAAGGAGAACCACACAGGAAGCATCCAGGTGTATATAAATAGTAACAAAGGAGAGGAAATCTGATTAAAACAGTTGAGAAAACAGGGAATTTTTTTTTAAAAGATGGATTTTAATGAAAAATCAGCTTGTCATTATTAATGGGATTCATGGGATGCAATGAATATTTTATTTTCTGTGCAGATTGAGAGTTTTTGGTGTTGAGCAGAAATTTATGTTGTTGTTTTATCAAGCCGTACTGGAGAGTATCATAAGGTACGGAATTACGGCCTGGTATGGCAACTTGTCTGTTCAACTAAAGACACAAATTAATCGTCTGGTACAACATGCCAAGAAAATCATGGGCGTTAAAGATGAAACATGTTTCTCTTCAAGTTGTTTGCTTCATTTAGTTGAAGGAGTGTGTTTTTTTTTTCTGTTCTTATTATCCTCAGGGAATGAGCACAGCTGTCCAACCACAGTCTCAGGTAGATTTCCTAAAAGGAGAACCACACAGGAAGCATCCAGGTGTGACCAACCTGAAGACTCTGCGCCTTCCTGACGAACTGCAGACGGCTGCACGGTCCATCATTCACAGTAGGTTCAAGTTGTGATGGTAGATGTGAGGTAAATACTTATTATGCATCGTCACTGGTCATGCAATGATCAGGGCCGTTGTATAGGGGAGAAAGGTGATAATAACTCTAGGGGCCCAGCGCCCAGTGGGGCCCATAAAAAACCCCAGTAGTCTAATCTTTGTATGACTGATTTATTCTGCGTAAGACCCTGACTAATACTCATAGTACACTGTAAAAATTTTTGTCTTATTTCTTGTCCAAATGTCTCATTTCTAGTCAAAACTAATCTCTTTCCACTTAAAATAAGACTCATCACCTAAAAATTAACTTGTTTTTAGATCATTTTCACTTAAATTCACAATAAATAGAAAAATCTGCCAGTGAAAGCATGTTTTTGTGCTTGTAATAAGGAAGAAAAACTTGTTCCATTATCAGATTTTTTCTACTTATTCCAAGTGAAAATATGCTTGAAAGGAGTAAAAAGTGTCTAAAAACAAGCCACTTTTAATATGATGTGTCTTATTTTAAGTATAATGAGATTTGTTTTGACTAGAAATGACATTTTGACCAGAAATAAGACAAATATTCTTGGTAAGATACTTGAGTTTTTGCAGTGTAATGCTGCATTAGCATCAAAACAAAGTAGGCTAAATAATAAATTATAATACATACGTAGTCTAAGAAAAAAAAAACTGGAAAAGTTGGGGGGAGGGGCCCACTTTAGTATTCTTTAAGGGGGCCCAGAATTCCCAGCAACGGCCCTGGCAATGATTTATGCTGTGTGTGACTCTTGAATCCCTCCACCTGCAGGGGCTCAGGTGACTCGGCTGACCGAACGCACCCAGAAGCTCACCAACCTGCTGTGGAGCAGGAAACGAGCCGTGGAGGACGGGACTCTGCGACGGAAAGCCGTCGACCTGGAGAGAGAGATGTGGGCGAAAGCGTTGGAGAAGGGAGGAGGAGGTGGGTAAATACAAAAACTGAGAGAGGAGGAGAAACACATTCATAAAGAGCAAACACACTCTGTGATGCACATGTTTATACATTTCCAGGTCTTTAAAAGTATGGAAAATGGAAACTATTGTATGGAAATATATTTATTTTATTTATTTTATCTTGGTTTGGTCTTATCTGAGGTTATTTGGGTTAATTATTGTGTATGCACTATTGTATCTACTGTAGCTACAATCTCCTGGAGATTATTTGGTTGCATAATGGCATACCCATTCAGAATAATGAAAACAAATTATAAATTGCATGCTTTTTTTATATTATGCACGTCTATTTATTTAAATATCTCAAATTATTTGAATTTTTTTTTACCGAGAAGTCTGGAAATTAGGGTCTGGAAAAAGTATGGAATTTGGAAATTTCAAATGTGTAGGAACCCTGGATGCAGCAGCTGGAGAAAAAGGAAACATGGTTTATGTTTATTTTACAGATATAGACGAGGAAGCGCTGGAAGACCGCATCAGGAGGAAAGTGTTTTCAGAGCTCAGAAGAACAACGTATCACTGGACGCCCATGAAGTAACACTAACTGCTTTTATCTACACATGGTTACACACTTTCATCAATTACTTTATTCTATTCTATATATCTTGACATAATATAAGTAGTCTAAATGACTAATATCAGAGCAGCTTATCTACATGTGCAAGTTCTGAAAAATACTTAAACATTTAAACCTTTTATCATCTTGACAGACATCTGAAACTGTTTTTTTTTTCTTCTTTTTTTTTCAAGTTATTATATTGACCCTTAAAGCAAGAAGTAAGCGATCCGGTCGTTTTGGCTAACTTCTTGTCAGCCGATGGAGTTGTCATGGATCTATTGGTCCTCGTCCCTACGTTTATGAGCATATTTGTAGTACACTTTTCCATCTTTCTATAAAAAATCTACTCAGAATCAAATTTAATCTGATTCGGAGTAGATTTTTTTGCACTAAATATGCTCATAAACTCCATTATACAGATACAGAAACTAGGCTAGTAATACAACAGGCCTATGAAATGGGTAAATGGGTGAACCAGGTGATCAACAGTAAAATTACCTAATTTGATCCCTTCTGAACAGGGTTGATCACCCTGACTGTAAAAATTATATTTATATATAGTGTCATGTCTCTGCATTCAAAACATGTGGTTATAATGGGAGTCAATGGGGCAAAAACAGCCACTAAGGATATATTTTTTAGAAAATCTGTTGCTGCACGAAAACTAAATATGCATAAAAGTCATTGATGTGGATGTTTTTGGCACTAATACCGCAAAAGGGTTAAAGGATAGAAACCCTTTTTTACATTCTGGACCTTATTTCTAGCATAAAATACGATCATTTACTCACCCAGATAACTTTGGTGTCATTACAAATCGTTCCGACGAAATTAGCTCCAGCCGAGAGCTGCGTATATCCGTATAATATGCGAGTACACGTGGCAGCGCAATGCAGCCTCTAAATAACACGTTATCTGCTGCGAAACTCGTTCATTTCACCAATATAACCTGCAGCTCGCTGTCTGTCCGTGTCTCAGGTACGACGAGGAGTCAGGTGTGGTGTACATGGCGGCTCGTCTGGCCGGCGGCTACGCGGCGGTGAGGAGAGCTCTGAACGAGGTACGAGTACCAGCAGGTTGTGGGGATCATAGGAGGTGATGATGATGTTGCCTACATATTTTTACAGTTACAGTGGCAAAGCTTAGAAAAAAAATACAGATTAAAAAAGTCTTTCATTCCATGTCACCGCTGACTGTTCATGTCTGTTCCCAGATAAAGAAGAGGGATCCTTCTTTCGCCCCTCAGTCTCTCCTGGACTTCGGTTCAGGGCTCGGCTCAGTCGTCTGGTCGGTGTTCAACACAGAAACAGAGTTTACATGGGACTTTCTGTCCTCTATCATAAATTAAAGGGATAGTAGCATTTTTTTAAAGTGGGGTTGTATGATCTACAAATAGCCCCTAAGTACTTTAATTGCAGTAGAAGACTCTCTGCACTCCTCCCGTTAGCAACGCCAGCCCATAATAGCCCTGCCCAGAGATTTACAACATACAGTGTTGTGAATGGACCCAAAGAAACGGCCTATTTTCACGGCCTAAAAGAGGTTTTACCTGGGGGAAAAAAAAAATACACAGTTCCATTGTTCGCTATAATATAATTTTTTCCAGCCCTTCAAAGTGCAGGAAAAACACAGTTTTTATTTGGACCTAACCAACACACGTATCCCTCCGCCCAGGGTTAGCGCCCGCCGATCAGCAGTTGGTTCGGTCCACATAAAAACTGTGTTTTTCCTGCACTTTGAAGGGCTGGAAAAAATTATATTATAGTGAACAATGGAACTGTGTATTTTCTTTTTTTAGGTAAAGCCTCTTTTAGGCCGTGAAAATAGGCCGTTTCTTTGGGTCTGTTCACAACACTGTATGTTGTAAATCTCTGGGCAGGGCTATTATGGGCTGGCGTTGCTAACGGGAGGAGTGCAGAGAGTCTTCTACTGCAATTAAAGTACTTAGGGGCTATTTGTAGATCATACAACCTCACTTTAAAAAAATGCTACTATCCCTTTAACTCTTTCTTTCTTTCTTTCTTTCTTTCCTTTTCTCCTGCAGGGCTTCACACTCGTGCTGGTCCGACTCTTTGAAGGAGATGGTGTGTGTGGACAGCTCGGGGACAATGAACACTCTGGCAGAACGACTTCTCAAAGGTACACACACACACAGATACGTTGTTTATTTGTAACATTTTTGTCCAATGGTTCATCTGACAATCGCTGCATTGTTTGTGTGTGTGTGTGTTTCTCTGAGCAGGTGATGATGAACGAGCTGAGCCGCTGCTCAAACACGTCTATTTCAGACAGTTCCTCCCCGTCTCACCCAAGGTAAAAAAAAGAACAGATCATGTATTCAGTCAAGTTTCTTCTACTCCGGTTGTTGCTTTCAGGGCCGTTGCTAGGAATTCTGGGCCCCCTTAAAGAATACTAAAGTGGGCCCCTCCCCCTAACTTTTCCTTTTTTTTTCTTAGACTACGTATGTATTATCGTTTTTTATTTAGCCTTCTTTGTTTTTATGCTAATGCAGCATTACACTGCAAAAACTCAAGTATCTTAGCAAGAATATTTGTCTTATTTCTAGTCAAAATGTCATTTCTAGTCAAAACAAATCTCATTCTACTTAAAATAAGACCCATCATATTAAAAGTAGCTTGTTTTTAGACACTTTTTACTTCTTTCAAGCAGATTTTCACTTGGAATAAGTAGAAAAAATCTGATAGTGGAGCAAGTTTTTCTTCCTTATTACAAGCACAAAAAACTTACTTTCACTGGCAGATTTTTCTATTTATTGTGAATTTAAGTGAAAATGATCTAAAAACAAGTTAATTTTTAGGTAATGAGTCTTATTTTAAGTGGAAAGAGATTAGTTTTGACTAGAAATGAGACATTTGGACAAGAAATAAGACAAATATTCTTGGAAAGATGTTGTACTATAGTCAGGGTCTTACGCAGAATAAATCAGTCATATAAATATTAGACTACTGGGGTTTTTTATGGGCCCCACTGGGCGCTGGGCCCCTAGAGTTATCATCACCTTTCTCCCCTATACAACGGCCCTGGTTGCTTTATATATAAAATAAAATTAAAAAAAGCAGACACTTTGTTATTGTCTTCCTGAAAAAACAACTTTTCCAGTGGTTGGGGACAGATTACTATTTCACAAATAAGATAAGTTTCCCCTTTAGATCCACACAGCCCATTTTTATGCTCTTACCTTTTATTAATTCTACCTTATATTTGTTTTTCTTTTATCTCGTCTCATCATTACCCCATTAATACAGCTGTATTTATTCGATACTTCTCTGTGAAGCCCTGACTGTGTCTTTCTTTCTTCTTCCAGGTGCAGTTTGATCTCGTGGTCGCTGCGTTCACTCTGTCAGAGCTTCGCAGCGTGAAGGAGCGAGAAGAGGCGGCGTTCACTCTGTGGAGAAAGACCAGCTCTTATCTAGTTAGTGTTCAGACTAGGGGTGCACCGAATGGCATTTTTTGGCCGAAGCCGAATACCGAATAAAATCAAAACGCTTGGCCGAATAACCGAATAATACCGAATACCAAAAGTGGTTATAAAGTTTTTAAATAAAATATTTTTTTAAACTTAATTTTCAAAGAAAGTAAATGTTTATTGACTATTCTGACAGTTTTTGAATATTCCAGTTGCCGTTGCTCATCAAAAAAGTTTAAAGTTTTTCATTTAGGCCTATATCGGCCCAGTGTGAGTGCTGAAAGATCATGCAAGTAGGCTACATTAAAAAAAAAAACCAAGTGTCTTTTAAAACAGTGGTTCCTAACCTTTCTTGGTCAGATTTTTTTTAATTCATCAATTGGGCTTCTAGACATTTCAGGCGGCCTCATTTGAATTTCAGGCGACCCCACGTGGGGTCCCGACCCCAAGGTTGGGAAACACTGTTTTTAAAAGCTGTCGGCCACGGACGGACTTTTTTTTCTTTTTTTTTTAATATTCAGCCTTACTTTTCGCTCATTCCACCGAAGGCCGAATGTTGCTTTTTTTGCAATATTCGGTGCAACCCTAGTTCAGACGATGAGTGCTTCACTGTCACCTCTGGTGCCTTGTGTCTTATATTTAATGATGATAACTGATTTACCTTGTTATTTCCAGGTGTTGGTGGAGAACGGGACCAAAGACGGCCATCAGATTCTCATGGAGGCCAGAGACACTTTATTAAACGTAATGAAACGCTGCAGATGAGATGATGCTTTTAAAATCCTCCTGAGGGAGTTTGGTCTGAGCTGTTGTGGAGATGATTTAACTCGTTCATTACCTCTGGTTCTCTTGACTTTCAGAAACAAGAGAATACGGTGCACGACTCCAGACCAGCGACCATGTTCGCTCCGGTACGGTTCAAGTCCCGGCTGCTTTTTAAAAAAATATCAGGCCTCTAACTGTGGGTCAGAAGTGTCACAGCTTTGTTAAAGGGATAGTAGCATTTTTTTAAAAGTGGGGTTGTATGATCTACAAATAGCCCCTAAGTACTTTAATTGCAGTAGAAGACTCTCTGCACTCCTCCCGTTAGCAACGCCAGCCCATAATAGCCCTGCCCAGAGATTTACAACATACAGTGTTGTGAACAGACCCAAAGAAACGGCCTATTTTCGCGGCCTAAAAGAGGTTTTACCTGGAAAAAAATACACAATTCCATTGTTCGCTATAATATAATTTTTTCCAGCCCTTCAAAGTGCAGGAAAAACACAGTTTTTATTTGGACCTAACCAACTCACGTATCCCTCCGCCCAGGGTTAGCGCCCGCCGATCAGCAGTTGGTTAGGTCCAAATAAAAACTGTGTTTTTCCTGCACTTTGAAGGGCTGGAAAAAATTATATTATAGCAAACAATGGAACTGTGTATTTTTTTTTCAGGTAAAACCTCTTTTAGGTCGTGAAAATAGGCCGTTTCTTTGGGTCTGTTCACAACACTGTATGTTGTAACTCTCTGGGCAGGGCTATTATGGGCTGGCGTTGCTAACGGGAGGAGTGCAGATAGTCTGCTACTGCAATTAAAGTACTTAGGGGCTATTTGTAGATAATACAACCACACTTTTTAAAAAAATGCTACTATCCCTTTAAACCTTCTCTCTCTGTCCGTTGTGTTTCTAGTGTCCTCATGCGCTGACGTGTCCTAAACTGTCCGGGAAGCTGAACGTCCCCTGCAACTTCCATCAGCTGTACCAACCTCTGCCTCTGCCCGGAGTGAGACAGAGAGATGCTTTATTTGTTTTATTAGTTGAATTGAATTTGAATGAATTAATTTATATTTATTTACGTGTCGTGCACCAATTAAGGCGCCCAGCCTATAAAGGCTTACAAGACACATTATCATCATATTTAGACACCAAACAAAATAATCAGAGCACAGACAAAACCAAACAAAAACAGAAACCACATGGCATTCACATAAATAATTCACTTTTTCTTTTTGACCAGGCACTTTTTATGAAAGTAGCTCTAGTAAAGACTTCTTTTCTGAAGAACCATTCCAACTTTACCTCATCATCAGCCCAAAACAACTCCGGTTTCACATTTTGCATTTTCTGAAACAAACACTGCCTGTTCTGGCTTCGTCATATAACGGACAATGAAACACAAAATGCAGTTCATCCTCAATTACATTTAAATTACATAATGTGCATAGTCTTTCATCCTCAGGTACTGAGTTAAACCTACCAACTTCTACTGCCAGAGGGAGAATCCAGCTCTCAACTGGGCACATAAAGATAAAGAGAGAAAGGATCTATCCAATGGCAAAGTCACATAGGGGTCTGAACAATATACATTTTTCAATTGGCAATAGGTTCTGAGCTTTGGTTTAAGCCAGATATCATTCGCCCATTTTTCTTTATACTCAAGAAATAACTTATGTTTCACAAAATTAACATTACAACACAAACCATTAGTGAAAATATGTTGTTGATCAGCCTCGCTAAAAATAGCTTTCATTTCACGATACCAAGGATAGTTATGTGTTTTATCCCAGTTAGAGACTTTTTTGGCTTCTATCCTCTGGCATAGAAGACAAGCGATTCCAAGGCCTGAGCATTTCCCCTTTCTGTTTAATCAAACAGGGTTCCCAGCCCATGTCACCCTGGAGAGCCAGAGCAGGAGTGAATTTATGCACACCTTAGTTTATTTATATT